>NW_024609734.1:240000-310000 GCF_018296145.1 Oncorhynchus tshawytscha
GGGGTGGAGTTTACTGTTGGGATGTCTGTGTGAGAGGTTGGGGGTGGTTTTTGCTGTTGGGATGTTTATAATGGGATACAGGTATTCGAGTAAGGAGAAAGAAAAATGTGTTTTGTTGAATTTTCTGTTTGCTCAGGCAAAGTTAGCTATTTGGCTAACAAGGAGGAACAGGGTCAAAGGTGGGGGATAACAGACCCTTTACTACTGTTTAATGGGATGGTCTCTGCGCGCCTTAGGGTTGAGTTTGAGTTCTATAAAATGATCAAATGTGTGGAGATGTTTGAGGAGATCTGGTGTGTTGGGGGCTGTCTGTATTGCTGGGGAAGATGTTTTGGATATACGGTTGTAGGAGAGGGTTTTTATATTTTTATTTTAGGAGTGGGGGTGAGTTTTAAATGAATTGAGAATGTTTCAATAAAGAAAGACCAAAAGTCAAAAGTCTCTCTCTCTCTCTCTCTCTCTCTCTCTCTCTCTCTCTCTCTCTCTCTCTCTCTCTCTCTCTCATATACACAATGGCGCAAACATGCATCTCATCTTTCTCTCCTCAATCCATGTTTCTTTATCGATCCTCTCTTCATTCTCTTTTCTCTACCTCTATCACCCCCTCCTTTACCATAACATTATGTTCTCCCTCTGTCTGTTCCTCTGTTGATCTCCCCATGTCCTAATTCTTCTCTCTCTATCTCCCTCTCTGTCTGTTCCTCTGTTGATCTCCCCATGTCCTAATCCTTCTCTCTCTATCTCCCTCCGTCTGTACCTCTGCTGATCTCCCCATGTCCTAATTCTTCTCTCTCTATCTCCCTCCGTCTGTACCTCTGTTGATCTCCCCATGTCCTAATCCTTCTCTCTCTATCTCCCTCTCTGCGTCACTCCCACACTCTCTCTGTGACTTTCGCTCTCTCTATCTCGCCCTAATTCTCTCTCTCGCCCTCTCTCTTTTTCTGTCTCTCCCTCTTTCTCCACCAGTCTCATGTCTAATCAGTGTATCAGTGCTGCTGTCTCTCTGCAGGGGAGGCTGAATTATTGATCTGCAGGCCAGGATTGAGAGAAAGGGAAGAGGTAACAGCAGGGAGAGAAAATGGTGGAAATAGAGTATGTGAGAGAGAGGGAGAGAGAGAGAGAGAGAGAGAGAGAGACAGAAGTCAAATGTCTACTGTTTGCTGATGATCTGGTGCTTCTGTCACCAATCAACGAGGGCCTACAGCAACATCTAAATCTTCTGCATATATTCTGCCAGACCTGGGCCCTGACAGTAAATCTCAGTAAGACCAAAATAATGGTGTTCCAAAAAAGGTCCAGTCGCCAGGACCACAAATACAAATTACATCTAGACACCGTTGCCCTAGAGCACACAGAAAACTATACATACCTTGGCCTAAACATCAGCGCCACAGGTAACTTCCACAAAGCTGTGAACGATCTGAGAGACAAGGCAAGAAGGGTATTCTATGCCATCAAAAGGAACAATTTGACATACCAATTAGGATCTAGCTACAAATACTTGAATCAGTTGTGAGGTCTGGGGCCCACTCATCAACCAAGAATTCACTAAATGGGACAAACACCAAATTGAGACTGCATGCACAATTCTGCAAAAATATCCTCTGTGTACAACGTAGAACACCAATTAATGCCTGCAGAGCACAATTAGGCCGATACCCACTAATTATCAAAATCCAGAAAAGAGCTGTTAAATTCTACAACAACCTTCTCTCTCTAAAAGGAAGCGACTCTCAAACCTTCCATTACAAAGCCATCACCTACAGAGAGATGAACCTAGAGAAGAATCCCCTAAGCAAGCTGGTCCTGGAGAGCAGCACAATTAGACCCAACCAAATCATGAGGAAACAAAAAGGTTATTACTTGACATATTGGAAAGACTAAAAACCTCCAGAGTAAACTAGAATGCTATTTGGCCCTAAACAAAGAGAACACAGTGGCAGAATACCTGACCACTGTGACTGACCCAAACATAAGGAAAGCTTTGACTATGTACAGACTCAGTGAGCATAGCCTTGCTATTGAGAAAGGCCGCCATCACATTGTTACCACACTGTTTATATACATAACATGATAATGTCTTTATTCTTTTGGAACTTCTGTGAGTGTAATGTTTACTGTTCATTTTTATTGCTTATTTCACTTTTGTATATTATCTACCTCAATTGCTTTGGCAATGTTAACACGTTTCCCATGCCAATAAAGCCCCTTGAATTGAATTGAGAGAAAGTCAGGAGGGAGAATGGAAGACAGAACGGTTAAGGGGAATATGGGGGAGATGAAGTAGCGATCATAGTAAGCGGATAAACATTTTAAAAGGGGAGGTGACATGAAAGTGAGATGAAGGGAGAAGAAGTGAGGGATGAAAGGCTGGAGGAAGGGGAAAGATTAAGGTCTTGTTTTACCATAGCCCTGTCTATATAGGTTTTATCATAGCCCTGTCTATATAGGTTTTATCATAGCCCTGTCTATATAGGTTTTATCATAGCCCTGTCTATATAGGTTTTATCATAGCCCTGTCTATATAGGTTTTATCATAGCCCTGTCTATATAGGTTTTATCATAGTCCTGTATATATAGGTTTTATCATAGCCCTGTCTATATAGGTTTTATCATAGCCCTGTCTATATAGGTTTTACCATAGCCCTGTCTATATAGGTTTTACCATAGTCCTGTCTATATAGGTTTTATCATAGCCCTGTCTATATAGGTTTTACCATAGCCCTGTCTATATAGGTTTTACCATAGCCCTGTCTATATAGGTTTTATCATAGTCCTGTCTATATAGGTTTTACCATAGCCCTGTCTATATAGGTTTTACCATAGCCCTGTCTATATAGGTTTTACCATAGCTCTGTCTATATAGGTTTTATCATAGCCCTGTCTATATAGGTTTTATCATAGCCCTGTCTATATAGGTTTTATCATAGCCCTGTCTATATAGGTTTTACCATAGCCCTGTCTATATAGGTTTTATCATAGTCCTGTCTATATAGGTTTTACCATAGCCCTGTCTATATAGGTTTTACCATAGCCCTGTCTATATAGGTTTTACCATAGCTCTGTCTATATAGGTTTTATCATAGCCCTGTCTATATAGGTTTTATCATAGCCCTGTATATGTACTCATGACTCTATGTAGTAGAGTGTGCCTCCCATAGTCTGTTATTGAGGATTGTGAAGAGACCTCTGGTGACTTGTCTTGTGGGGTTTGTATGGGTATCTGAGCTGTGTGCTAGTAGTTTATGTTATTGTTAGCTCTCCGTGTACTTTTAAGGGCCAGCCGTGCTGCCCTGTTCTGAGACAATTGTCATTTTCCCAGGTCCCTCTTTGTGGCACCTGACAACACGACTGAACAGTAGCCCAAGTGTGACAAAACTAGAGTCTGTAGGACCTGCATTGTTGATAGTGCTGTTAATAAATCCTGTTGTGTCTAGGGGGCAGTATTTTCATTTTTGGAAAAAAAACATTCCCGTAGTAAACAGGATATTTTGTCAGGACAAGATGCTAGAATATGCATATAATTGACAGCTTAGGATAGAAAACACTCTAAAGTTTACAAAACTGTAAAAAGATTGTCTGTGAGTATAACAGAACTGATGTTGCAGGCAAAAGCCTGAGAAAAATCCAATCCGGAAGTGCCTCATGTTTTGAAAGCGCTGCATTCCAATGAGTCCCTATTGAGCAGTGAATGGGCTATCAACCAGATTACTCTTTCTCCGTATTCCCCAAGGGGTCTACAGCATTGTGACGTAGTTTTACGCATTTATGTTGAAGAATACCCGTAAGGGGCTACATTGTGCAAGTGGTCACCTGATGCTCCCAGAAAGATTCTCACGTAAAATACAGAGATAGCTATTACTCCAATCGGTACTACTGAAAAACGAATTGTCCCGATGGATATATTATCGAATAGATATTTGAAAAACACCTTGAGGATTGATTGGCTAAGCTGTGTCTCAATATATTTCATTTGTGATTTTCATGAATAGGAATATTTTCTAGGAATATTTATGTCCGTTGCGTTATGCTAATTAGTGTCAGGCGATGATTACGCTCCCTCGTGCGGGATGGGGAGTCATTAGATGTTAAGAAGGCAGAGAAGCACTTTATTATGGACAGATTTCTCCACATCTTAGCTACTGTTGTATCAACATGTTTTGACCATGACAGTTTACAATCCAGTGTTACTCCAAGCAGTTTAGTCACCTCAACTTTCCACATAATTTATTACATGATTTAGTTGAGGTTTATTGTTTAGTGAATAATTTGTCCCACATACAATGCTTTTAGTTTTTTAAATATTTAGGACTGACTTATTCCTTGCCACCCATTCTGAAACTAACCGCAGCTCTTCATTAAGTGTTGCAGTGATTTCACTCTCTGTAGTAGCTGACGTCAACAGTGTTGAGTCGTCCAGACAGCTGAATCCCTGATTGTACCTGGATCGTGTTGTTGAGGCTTCCATTAAAGAACACCCTCTGTGATCTGTTAGACAGGTAGACAGGGGGTATGAAGCCATAACAGATATGTTTTTCCATCAGCAGAATATGATCGATACTGTCATTAAAGCAAACAGCTTTTTATCAGCAATTTGTAACAGTTGTCGTCTGGAGAGGAGGACCAAGGTGCAGCGTGGTAAGTGTCCATATTTAAATATTTGAATGGACACTGAAAACAAAAAACAACCAACGAACAGTCCTGTAAGGTGCAACACAACACTAAACAGAATATAACCACCCACAAAACACAATGGAAAACAGGCTACCTAATTATGGTTCTCAATCAGGGACAACGATTGACAGCTGCCAAACACAGAAATAGAAAATCATAGAAAAACTAACACAGACAACCCACCCAACTCACACCCTGACCATACTAAAACCAAAGACAAAACAAAGGAACTAAGGTCAGAACGTGACACAATTTATCTCAGCCAATCAGTAATGCTGAAAGTCTTGTCAATTTGTTTACAGTAAAATAGCATTGTATCTGGTCAAACACCATTTTTCCCAGAAGTTTACTAAGGTTGGTAACAGGCTGTTTGATGGGCTATTTGAGCCAGTAAAGGGGGCTTTACTATTCTTGGGTAGCGTAATGACTTTACCTTCCCTCCAGGCCTGAGGGCACACACTCTCTAGTAGGCTTATATTGAAGATGTGGCAAATAGCAGTGGCAATATCATCCACTATTATCCTCAGTAATTCTCCATCCAAGTTGTCAGACCCCAGTGGCTTGTCATCGTTGATAGACAACAATCATTTTTCACCTCTTCCACACTCACTTTACGGAATTCAAAATAACAATGCTTGTCTTTCATAATTTGATCAGTTGTTATACTTGGATGTGTAATGTCAGCATTTGTTACTGGCATATCATGCCTAAATTGCCTAATCTTGCCAATTAAATAAATCATTAAAGTTATTGGCAATATCAGTGGGTTTTGTGTTGAATGAGCCATCTGATTCAATGAATAGTAGCCCTAGTGAGGTTCACGGCCGTTTATGTTGTTTCTTGTTTTTGTTGGCGACATTCTAAATAAAAGAGAAATGTACGCTGCACCTTGGTCCGGTCATTTCCCTGACGACGGTCGTGACATGTATTGTGTGTAGATGGGTGAGAATTATTATTATTATTTCACAACGAAATCTGAAGGCACAGTTGTGCACTACTTTTGACCAGAGCCCTATCAAAAGGAGTGCACGGCATAGGAGATAGGATGCCATTTGGGAGGCAGCTGAGTTCTATACAAACCACTCACCCTTGAAGGAAAGCCTCCTGTTAATTAGTAAGATGTAAGAAAGTTCCCTCCTACACTTACCCACATATTCGCAGACAGGAACACAAACGCTCTCTCACACACACACTTTTTTACAGCTAGTAAGGAGCAAAGCAATAAATATGAATATTTAACGCCACGAGCAGAACTTCCTTCTTCCTGGTTCCCTGTTACCCTCTCATATAACACTAATGTATGGGTGGCGATGTGTGTGTGCGTGCGTGTGTGTGTGCGCGTGCGTGCGTGCTTGTGTGTGTGTGTGTGCGTGTTAAACCATAATATGACAGTAATATATGAGCAGCCCCAGGTAATAGCCATTATCCAGTTAGGGTTGCCTGCCATGTAGATGGTGGCCGGAGGTAAGTGTGAAGGTGTGAACGCGTGTCATGGAATTAGTGGTGAGAGAACCATGGTGCATCTGGGATTTCATTTCATCTCTTATTCAAGGTTGATTAGCGGACGCCTTTTAAAATGTGAGATATTTATATAATTATTTTCTGCCAGGCATGTGTGTGTTTCTCTCTCTCTGTGTGTTTCTCTCTCTCTCTCTGTGTGTTTCTCTCTCTCTCTCTGTGTGTTTCTCTCTCTCTCTCTGTGTGTTTCTCTCTCTCTCTCTGTGTGTTTCTCTCTCTCTCTGTGTGTTTCTCTCTCTCCCTCTGTGTGTTTTCTCTCTCTCTCTCTGTGTGTTTTCTCTCTCTCTCTCTGTGTGTTTCTCTCTCTCCCTCTGTGTGTTTCTCTCTCTCTCTCCCTCTGTGTGTTTCTCTCTCTCTCTCTCTCTGTGTTTCTCTCTCTCTGTGTGTTTCTCTCTCTCTCTGTGTGTTTCTCTCTCTCTCTCTCTGTGTTTCTCTCTCTCTGTGTGTTTCTCTCTCTCTCTCTGTGTTTCTCTCTCTCTCTCTGTTTCTCTCTCTCTCTGTGTTTCTCTCTCTCTGTGTTTCTCTCTCCCTGTGTGTGTCTCTCTCTCTCTCTGTGTGTGTGTTTCTCTCTCTCTCTATGTGTGTTTCTCTCTCTCTCTCTCTGTGTTTCTCTCTCTCTGTGTGTTTCTCTCTCTCTCTCTCTCTCTGTGTTTCTCTCTCTCTGTGTTTCTCTCTCTCTCTGTGTTTCTCTCTCCCTGTGTGTGTCTCTCTCTCTCTCTCTGTGTGTGTTTCTCTCTCTCTCTGTGTGTTTCTCTCTCTCTCTCTGTGTTTCTCTCTCTCTCTCTGTGTTTCTCTCTCTCTCTGTGTGTTTCTCTCTCTCTGTGTGTGTTTCTCTCTCTCTCTGTGTGTTTCTCTCTCTCTCTGTGTTTCTCTCTCTCTCTGTGTGTGTTTCTCTCTCTCTCTCTCTGTGTTTCTCTCTCTCTCTGTGTGTGTTTCTCTCTCTCTCTCTCTGTGTGTTTCTCTCTCTCTCTCTGTGTGTGTTTCTCTCTCTCTCTGTGTGTTTCTCTCTCTCTCTCTGTGTTTCTCTCTCTGTGTGTTTTCTCTCTCTCTCTCTCTCTCTGTGTGTTTCTCTCTCTCTCTGTGTGTGTGTTTCTCTCTCTCTCTGTGTGTTTTCTCTCTCTCTCTCTCTCTGTGTTTTCTCTCTCTCTGTGTGTTTCTCTCTCTCTCTCTCTGTGTGTTTTCTCTCTCTCTCTCTCTCTGTGTGTTTCTCTCTCTCTCTGTGTGTTTCTCTCTCTCTCTCTGTGTTTTCTCTCTCTCTCTGTGTTTCTCTCTCTCTCTCTGTGTTTCTCTCTCTCTCTCTGTGTGTTTCTCTCTCGCTCTCTCTCTCTCTGTGTGTTTCTCTCTCTCTCTCTGTGTGTTTCTCTCTCTCTCTCTGTGTGTTTCTTTCTCTCTCTCTCTGTGTGTTTCTCTCTCTCTCTCTGTGTGTGTGTTTCTCTCTCTCTCTCTGTGTGTTTCTCTCTCTCTCTCTGTGTGTTTCTCTCTCTCTCTCTGTGTGTGTTTCTCTCTCTCTCTGTGTGTGTTTCTCTCTCTCTGTGTGTGTTTCTCTCTCTCTCTCCCTGTGTGTGTTTCTCTCTCTGTGTGTGTGTGTGTGATTTTTATTTATTTAATAGCTTCTTTCTGAGGAGAGGATTTTGTTTTGAATTAAAATATAACTCACATTATCCCACTGCCGATATTATGCAGAGTAATATTTGTCCTTCGTTCCCTTCAATCTTACGAGTGGCATGTTTCATCTAAGGTGGCATGTTTCATCTAAGGTGGCATGTTTCATCTAAGGTGGCATGTTTCATCTAAGGTGGCATATTTCTTCTAAGGTGGCATGTTTCTTCTAAGGTGGCATGTTTCATCTAAGGTGGCATGTTTCATCTAAGGTGGCATGTTTCATCTAAGGTGGCATATTTCTTCTAAGGTGGCATGTTTCTTCTAAGGTGGCATGTTTCATCTAAGGTGGCATGTTTCATCTAAGGTGGCATGTTTCATCTAAGGTGGCATGTTTCATCTAAGGTGGCATGTTTCTTCTAAATCAAATCAAATCAAATTTTATTTGTCACATACACATGGTTAGCAGATGTTAATGCGAGTGTAGCGAAATGCTTGTGCTTCTAGTTCCGACAATGCAGTAATAACGAGCAAGTAATCTAACTAACAATTCCAAAAAAAAACTACTGTCATACACAGTGTAAGGGGATAAAGAATATGTACATAAGGATATATGAATGAGTGATGGTACAGAGCAGCATAGGCAAGATACAGTAGATGATATCGAGTACAGTATATACATATGAGATAAGTATGTAAACCAAGTGGCATAGTTAAAGTGGCTAGTGATACATGTATTACATAAGGATGCAGTCGATGATATAGAGTACAGTATCAACGTATGCATATGAGATGAACAATGTAGGGTAAGTAACATTATATAAGGTAGCATTGTTTAAAGTGGCTAGTGATATATTTACATCATTTCCCATCAATTCCCATGATTAAAGTGGCTGGAGTAGAGTCAGTGTCATTGACAGTGTGTTGGCAGTAGCCACTCAATGTTAGTGGTGGCTGTTTAACAGTCTGATGGCCTTGAGATAGAAGCTGTTTTTCAGTCTCTCGGTCCCAGCTTTGATGCACCTGTACTGACCTCGCCTTCTGGGTGGCAGCGGGGTGAACAGGCAGTGGCTCGGGTGGTTGATGTCCTTGATGATCTTTATGGCCTTCCTGTAGCATCGGGTGGTGTAGGTGTCCTGGAGGGCAGGTAGTTTGCCCCCGGTGATGCGTTGTGCAGACCTCACTACCCTCTGGAGAGCCTTACGGTTGAGGGCCGTGCAGTTGCCATACCAGGCGGTGATACAGCCCGCCAGGATGCTCTCGATTGTGCATCTGTAGAAGTTTGTGAGTGCTTTTGGTGACAAGCCGAATTTCTTCAGCCTCCTGAGGTTGAAGAGGCGCTGCTGCGCCTTCCTCACGATGCTGTCTGTGTGAGTGGACCAATTCAGTTTGTCTGTGATGTGTATGCCGAGGAACTTAAAACTTGCTACCCTCTCCACTACTGTTCCATCGATGTGGATGGGGGTGTTCCCTCTGCTGTTTCCTGAAGTCCACAATCATCTCCTTAGTTTTGTTGACGTTGAGTGTGAGGTTATTTTCCTGACACCACACTCCGAGGGCCCTCACCTCCTCCCTGTAGGCCGTCTCGTCGTTGTTGGTAATCAAGCCTACCACTGTTGTGTCGTCCGCAAACTTGATGATTGAGTTGGAGGCGTGCATGGCCACGCAGTCGTGGGTGAACAGGGAGTACAGGAGAGGGCTCAGAACGCACCCTTGTGGGGCCCCAGTGTTGAGGATCAGCGGGGAGGAGATGTTGTTGCCTACCCTCACCACCTGGGGGCGGCCCGTCAGGAAGTCCAGTACCCAGTTGCACAGGGCGGGGTCGAGACCCAGGGTCTCGAGCTTGATGACGAGCTTGGAGGGTACTATGGTGTTGAATGCCGAGCTGTAGTCGATGAACAGCATTCTCACATAGGTATTCCTCTTGTCCAGATGGGTTAGGGCAGTGTGCAGTGTGGTTGAGATTGCATCGTCTGTGGACCTATTTGGGCGGTAAGCAAATTGGAGTGGGTCAAGGGTGTCAGGTAGGGTGGAGGTGATATGGTCCTTGACTAGTCTCTCAAAGCACTTCATGATGACGGATGTGAGTGCTACAGGGCGGTAGTCGTTTAGCTCAGTTACCTTAGCTTTCTTGGGAACAGGAACAATGGTGGCCCTCTTGAAGCATGTGGGAACAGCAGACTGGTATAGGGATTGATTGAATATGTCCGTAAACACACCGGCCAGCTGGTCTGCGCATGCTCTGAGGGCGCGGCTGGGGATGCCGTCTGGGCCTGCAGCCTTGCGAGGGTTAACACGTTAAAATGTCTTACTCACTTCGGCTGCAGTGAAGGAGAGACCGCATGTTTCCGTTGCAGGCCGTGTCAGTGGCACTGTATTGTCCTCAAAGCGGGCAAAAAAGTTATTTAGTCTGCCTGGGAGCAAGACATCCTGGTCCGTGACTGGGCTGGGTTTCTTCCTGTAGTCCGTGATTGACTGTAGACCCTGCCACATACCTCTTGTGTCTGAGCCGTTGAATTGAGATTCTACTTTGTCTCTGTACTGGCGCTTAGCTTGTTTGATAGCCTTGTGGAGGGAATAGCTGCACTGTTTGTTTCTAAGGTGGCATGTTTCATCTAAGGTGGCATGTTTCTTCTAAGGTGGCATGTTTCATCTAAGGTGGCATGTTTCATCTAAGGTGGCATGTTTCATCTAAGGTGGCATGTTTCTTCTAAGGTGGCATGTTTCATCTAAGGTGGCATGTTTCTTCTAAGGTGGCATGTTTCATCTAAAGTGGTATGTTTTATCTGAGGTGATATATAAGCATTATAATCCTTTCTATTCCCTCAAATTAAAGCAGAGTTTGACTTTCTGTGGCTCTCATGTGTCTGATATCTGGAAGTGAGAGTGAGAGTAGTCTGTTTCTAGGGATATAGAGATGACGCTCTCTCACACTAAAATACACAAACACTAGTATACAACAGCCCCCTGGTGTAGGTGAGAGTCACTACACTTAGCCCTGTGACTGTAACCTGCACTGGTAATACATTACCTTCAGTAGGCTAAAGTCTAGTGACACCATATTCCCCTAAAAGTGCACCAGAGGGCCTCTTGTCAAACGTAGTGCATGTCAAACATAGTGCACTATATAGGGAATAGGGTGTCAAAGGTAGTGCACTACATGGGGAATAGGGTGTCAAAGGTAGTGCACTACATGGGGAATAGGGTGTCAAAGGTAGTGCACTACATGGGGAATAGGTTGTCAAAGGTAGTGCACTACATGGGGAATAGGGTGTCAAAGGTAGTGCACTACATGGGGAATAGGGTGTCAAAGGTAGTGCACTACATGGGGAATAGGTTGTCAAAGGTAGTGCACTACATGGGGAATAGGGTGTCAAAGGTAGTGCACTACATGGGGAATAGGGTGTCAAAGGTAGTGCACTACATGGGGAATAGGGTGTCAAAGGTAGTGCACTACATGGGGAATAGGGTGTCAAAGGTAGTGCACTACATGGGGAATAGGGTGTCAAAGGTAGTGCACTACATGGGGAATAGGGTGTCAAAGGTAGTGCACTACATGGGGAATAGGGTGTCATTTGGTATGATTCTTATCCTTGTGTAGTGCTGGTCTATACCTGTGACTCACCCCTCCTCACTAAGAACTCTCAACACTCTCCTGGGGGACACTGACATCGAGATCATCACAGAGATGAAAACACAGCATGTTCAGGGAGGAAGGGAAAGAGGGAGCAAATGAGGAGGGGGGAGAGGGGAAAGACAGAGAGACCAATATAGAAAGAGGGAGAAGGGATGGAAGGAGAGAGAGAGGATGAAAGATAGGGGAGAGAGAGAGTAGTGTGTATATAGGCACAGCACGTCAAGGAAGAGAGAGAGAGGGAGGAAGAGAGAGAGGGAGGAAGAGAGAGAGGGGGAGGAAGAGAGAGAGGGAGGAAGAGAGAGAGGATGAAAGATAGGGGAGAGAGAGAGAGTAGTGTGTATATAGGCACAGCACGTCAAGGAAGAGAGAGAGAGAGGAAGAGAGAGAGGGAGGAAGAGAGAGAGGGAGGAAGAGGGAGGGAGGGAGAGAGGGGGAGGAAGAGGGAGGGAGGGAGAGAGAGGAAAGGAGGAGAAGAGAGAGGAAGGGACGAAGAGAGAGAGTGAGGGAGAGAGTGAGGGAGAGAGGAAGAGACAGAGAGGGAGGGAAACAGAGAGAGGGAGACAGAGAGGGCGAGGGAGAGGTCTTTGAATCCTGATTGCAGACTAAAGACTGCTATCCCCCATAGCGACATCAGTGTTGCCTGTAGTGAGAGGAGTGGAGGGGAAGGTAGGGAGGGGGGAGAGATATATATGTTATCAGTTTGGACACTGTGGCAGCTTCATATTGCTTCTCCAGAAGGAAACGATGTTGTTGATATTTAGTCATTGTGTACAGCGCAAGCAGGCATCTTACTCTCAATGTTGAAATGAATTGAGAGAAGTATGGGATAATCAACGAGAGGCTATGTGCTCTATGGAAAATAATGTATGACGTGGAAGGTGGGAACTCACCTTCCTAGAGACCGCATAGAGCCACGCGGTGTTAATTGGTGTGAAGAGAGTCGAGACGGCAGGGAAGGGCAAGAGAATGGATCCAGGAGAGAGATGGGAAGAAAGAGAGGAGAGGGGGTTCAGGAGAGAGATGGGAAGAAAGAGAGGAGAGGGGGTTCAGGAGAGAGATGGGAAGAAAGAGGAGAAAGAGAGGAGAGGGGGTTCAGGAAAGAGATGGGAAGAAAGAGAGGAGAAAGAGAGGAGGGTTCAGGAAAGAGACTAATGTGAACGAAGAGAAAGCGGGGGAGGGAGAGAGCAGAGGGCCACAGGGTAGAGAGAAAAGAAAGACGCTATTGATTTGGCAGGAAGAGGAGAGTGAGGCTTTGACTTGGGAGTAAGAGCTCTAGATGGTTCATCCACCTGCACTCGGTCCTAGCGTGTGTGTGTGTGTGTGTGTGTGTGCGTGTGACACACACACACACAGCCTTGTGCAGGTCAAAAGCCACAGAACAGTGACACCTGCTTGTGAAGAGATGAACAACATAGAGAGATATAAATACATTATGTTAACGATTCTGTAAATCACGATTTTATGATCAGAAATATCTCAAACATCTCTCTCTCTCTTCCTCTATCTCCTTCTCTCCGTCCTTGAGTTCTCCTCTTCTGTTCTTCGTGCTGAGCTGGTTCCTTTCATCAGTGTTATCTCTTTGACAGTCTGACAGCTTTATCTATCCGGGACTTCTGACTGCTGGCATTTCCTTCAAAATCTACCTGACTCAACAAAAACATAGTTTAGTCTGATGCAATGCAGGAGCTCACTCACATCCAGGTCTCTTTCTCTGTGGGCTTTAAAGACCCAGTCCATCACTTGAAACACAACCAAATGGTGGCCCCGCCACTTGACTACAAATGACTGTAAGTTTCACAGGGTGGGCCATTAAAGGCACACTCCATAACTTCTACGTAGTTGTTTATGTTGGAGAAGTGCAGGGGAGGATTTGTATAAAGGGTATAGTCATAGAAGCGGAGAGACGGACACCTCGGTTAAAATAAGCCTTTGGAGACACCTGGAAATACTGCAAACTCATCAAACTCATCAAAACCATCAAAACCAATCTTTTATGTATTGTCTGGGACTTTGTGTTTGATGTTTCTAATGTTTGAGCATCTGTTTGGTGGAAAACGTACAGCCCTTTGTGATGTTGCTGTGTTTAGGAATTTTAACTTTAATGAGACAATTATTGACAACATCAGTTCTATCTTTGTCTATTGAGTTTTACTATTCTGTAGAAAGTTTTGTTCAAGAAAAGATCAAAAACTGTTCCTCAGACTTTCAAATACCTTTTTCAAAGTATGTCCACATTGACAAGACAGACAGTCAGTCCTCTGGGAGTCTTGCTTAGACTAGATAACATTCTGAATGCTTTTAAACTGTCCTTTCCCTCTACTAATGTTTCATATGGTGTCCTCTTCTTGTCTATACCGTCACAACTAGCCTTCTATCACTCTCTCCCTCTCTCTGTTCTTTCAGCCAATTAGTGTTCCACCTCTCCTCCCAAGACTTGTTTTTCTCTCCGTTCCATCACCCATCCTTTGACCTCCTATTTCTGACTATCTCTGTCATTGCTCTTCTCTCTCTCTCCTCCCTCCCTGTGTCGCTCTCTCTCTCCCTCCCCTTCTCACTCTCTGTCTCACTTCCATCTATCTCCCCCTCCCCTTCCCTCCCTCCATCTCTCGCCATGTCCACTCTCTCTCTCTCTCTCCCTCCATCTCTTTCTCTGCCCCTCCCTCACTCCCTCTTTCTCCTTGTTCCCATCTCTTGCTCTCTCTCCCTCCATCTTTTTCTCTGCCCCTCTCTCTCTCCAGCCTAATCATGTTCTTCAGATTGATTCCATGGTGATTACTCCCTCTCAGATCTGACACATCTCATATTCTGAAAGAAATAAAGAGGGGAACTAAGAAAAGGAGGAAAGGAATGAAGGAGGGAGGGGAAGGAGAGGTTGAGTGAGATTTCCATTAGAGGAGTGAATATGAGAATGAAGATATAGCGAGGAAATGTGAAGAGAGCGATAAAGAGAAGTGAGAGAGAGAGAGAGAGAGAGAGAGAGAGAGAGAGAGAGAGAGAGAGAGAGGAGAGAGAGGAGAGAAAGGAGAGAGAGAGGAGAGAGAGAGAGAGAGGAGAGAGAGAGAGAGAGAGAGAGAGGGAGAGAGAGGGAGAGAGAGAGGGAGAGAGAGGGAGAGAGAGAGAGGGAGAGAGAGGAGAGAAAGAGAGGGAGAGAGAGGAAGAGAGAGGAGGAGAGAGAGGGAGAGAGGGAGAGAGAGGGGAGAGAGGGGAGAGAGGGAGAGAGAGGGAGAGAGGGGAGAGGGGAGAGAGGAGAGAGAGAAGAGGGAGGGAGACAGAGAGGGGGAGAGAGGGAGAGAGGGAGAGAGAGGAGAGAGAGAGAGAGAGAGAGAGAGAGAGAGAGAGAGAGAGAGAGAGGGAGACAGAGAGAGAGAGGGAGAGAGAGGGAGAGGAAAGAGAGGAAAGAGAGGAAAGAGAGGAAAGAGAGGAAAGAGAGGGGAGAGGGAGGAGAGAGAGAGAGAGGGGAGAGATGAGAGAGGAGAGAGAGAAGAGGGAGGGAGACAGAGAGAGGAGAGAGGGGAGAGAGAGAAGGAAGAGATAGAAGGGAGAGAGGAGAGAGGAGAGAGCGAGAGGGGAAAACAGAGAAGAGAGATTGATTGGTTTGTTTCACTCCATTCCTTAAAGTACTATATATATATATATATATATATATATATATATATACTTATGAAGTAATTCATCTGTATTAGCAATCACTATGGCCTTGAATTCAGTCATTCTACAACACTGTATAATTTCAGCTGAGCAAATTATTAGCTAGTGGAACTTTTCACATAAAAAAAACAGTCAATCACACGAAGGCTGCCTTTAAAGGTGCAATCTGTTCCCAGCGGCAGGGCTTATACAAATCCCAGATTGTAGCCTTAAAGTACATACTCTCAGTCTCTACACAAAAATGCAATACCATAATCCATACCCATTCACAATATCTGCTCATACTCTGTCTATCTTAACCTAGAGTCTAAGGACCTGACTTCACCACACCAGTTCAATGTGAAAGTCCATTCTCTTTCCTTTCAGAACCAACATTCTTTTTCAGAACACATTGTGAGTCATCACCATAGAGATCCTATTGATTCATTCTAATTCCAAATTCTGTGGTCATACCTTCTCTGAATTGAACCCATTTCTGTAACAGGAGGTGTTGATGTCAAAGGCCATGCATAGAATGGATTCCATGTTAGAAACTGCTGTCTGTCTGCTGAATAACAATGTTTCTTGTTAAAGGCAGTCTGACAATAATTTAAAATTAATCCTTGCTGGTCTTTCAACTATTGGTAAGGTAACAGACGTCACACAAGAATGCACACACACACACACACACAGAGACACACAACCCGCCACTACAAACGTGCACACATATTTCGATCGATACGTTAAGTCGTAGCGTTGTGTTTCAAAATTGAGTAGATCAGAAATGACTGTGGTTTAAATGCCAGGACCCTATAGATTGAGCTGTGGCCTCTGGGCTTTAGTTAAAACACACCACCGTTGACCTCTTCATAGATGCCCCAAGGCAGGGAACACAGATCCATACTTCTTTCCAACTGACTTAGTTTGTGTGTTTGTGGGTGCGTGGATGCACGGGTGGGTGCACGGGTGGTTGCGTGCGTGGGTGGGTGGATGGATGTACGGGTGGGTGTGTGTGTGCAACAGAGGACACACTGGAGATACCTGGGCTAATCACATAGTTTAGTCTGATGCAGTGTAGGAGCTCACTCACAGTCGGGTCTCTTTCTCCCTTTACAGACACATTCCATAGTTTCTCAATGCCTGACATTGTTGCTTTGTTGCAGTGCGTTTAAGACAAGTGCAAAATGCCTGGCTGAAAACATCCCTATTGGTTATATGTGCTACATAACCTATATATTATATTAGAAATATTCCATGAATGATATTATAGATATTGATGTTGTATTTACAGTAAATACTTACTAAAGGCAAGGGAACCCGTTGGAAAACCAGGGGACGTCTCCAGCAGCACCTCAGCAGAGAAAATAAGTCAAGAAAACCAGGGGAAAGGAAAGACTGGGTTGAAGAGGAGGAGATGCTGGTTGAAGGAAAGAACTAATGAGCTGTATCCTCATCCTCAGCCCTCTCACACCCACTGCAGAGCAGCCATCCACAGAGGGGGGAACAGCAGAAAAATGAGAAGGGGAAATGTTTGGAGATCGAAGTTGACTTTCTGCGGTGGAACTGGAACAGAACATGAATCTTGTAAAGGCTAGAGGAGAGGAGAAAACATGGCTCAACCAACCAGAGGTCACAGTCAGAGTTCTACTGTTGCCCCGGGAGACCGGAACCAGAGGAATCCATTTCGGACAGGGAGTGGAAGACACAGGGGTCAAGCCCTTAGGAGCAGACAGGGGGAAGCAATACCAGAGTAGGGTGGGTGGGTGGGTCCGTCCGCCCGCCCGTCCGTGTCTGTCTGTCTGTCTTTTGTCTGTGTCTGTCTGTCTGTCTTTTGTCTGTGTCTGTCTGTCTGTCTGTCTTTTGTCTGTGTCTGTCTGTCTGTCTTTTGTCTGTGTCTGTCTGTCTGTCTTTTGTCTGTGTCTGTCTGTCTGTCTGTCTGTCTGTCTGTCTGTCTGTCTGTCTTTTGTCTGTGTCTGTCTGTCTGTCTTTTGTCTGTGTCTGTCTGTCTGTCTTTTGTCTGTGTCTGTCTGTCTGTCTTTTGTCTGTGTCTGTCTGTGTCTGTCTGTCTTTTGTCTGTCTTTTGTCTTCCTATTTCTACTCCTCATTTAAACAAAGCATAACAAATAACTAATGAAATGACAGTTCATGAAAATGTGCCCTTAATCCTGTATAAACTAATGTACAGAATATTTGTTATAGAAGAGACACAATTCACAAATTCTACAGCACAATGTCAGAGTCATGTCTTAAGTGCAAAACTAACAGTGACCTTATTATTCAAGCCTTCTGGAAGTGCTATAAAGTTGTAAAGTTGGCTGTCAGAAGTTGTACAATATAAATGTACTTTGAATCTGTCTATCTGCATACTTGAAGACATGGCATATGAAGGTGTGGTGAGACAGCCGATGGGTTGGACTGTACATTTTCCTCAATCATTTTGGGAAAACTTTGCTTAAAAACTGGAAATCTAACGACCCTCCATCGTTAAGATAGTGGATGAATCAATTGCATTATTATCTAAATATTGAGCAAATGTGGGCTACAGAGAGAGGCAGGATAGTGCAGTTTGAGAAATGAGAAAGTATGTTGGGAAACAGCAGGATGGGAGAGGTTACGGAGAGAACGTGGTTCTGAGGTTACGGTGAGAATGTGGTTCTGAGGTTACGGTGAGAACGTGGTTGAGGCTACGGTGAGAATGTGGTTCTGAGGCTACGGTGAGAATGTGGTTCTGAGGCTACGGTGAGAATGTGGTTCTGAGGTTACAGAGGGAACGTGGTTCTGTGGTTAGAGGGAATGTGGTTCTGTGGTTACGGTGAGAATGTGGTTCTGAGGTTACAGAGGGAACGTGGTTCTGAGGCTACAGAGGGAACGTGGTTCTGAGGTTACGGAGGGAACATGGTTCTGAGGTTACAGAGGGAACGTGGTTCTGTGGTTACTGTGAGAACGTGGTTCTGAGGTTACAGAGGGAACGTGGTTCTGAGGTTACAGAGGGAACGTGGTTCTGAGGTTACGGAGGGAACGTGGTTCTGAGGTTACAGAGGGAACGTGGTTCTGAGGTTACAGAGGGAACGTGGTTCTGAGGTTACAGAGGGAACGTGGTTCTGAGGTTACTGTGAGAACGTGGTTCTGAGGTTACAGAGGGAACGTGGTTCTGAGGTTACAGAGGGAACGTGGTTCTGAGGTTACAGAGGGAACGTGGTTCTGAGGTTACAGAGGGAACGTGGTTCTGAGGTTACAGAGGGAACGTGGTTCTGAGGTTACAGAGGGAACGTGGTTCTGAGGTTACAGAGGGAACGTGGTTCTGAGGTTACAGAGGGAACGTGGTTCTGAGGCTACAGAGGGAACGTGGTTCTGAGGTTACGGAGGGAACGTGGTTCTGAGGTTACAGAGGGAACGTGGTTCTGAGGTTACGGAGGGAACGTGGTTCTGAGGTTACAGAGGGAACGTGGTTCTGTGGTTACAGAGGGAACGTGGTTCTGTGGTTACAGAGGGAACGTGGTTCTGTGGTTACGGTGAGAACGTGGTTCTGAGGTTACAGAGGGAACGTGGTTCTGTGGTTACGGTGAGAACGTGGTTCTGAGGCTACAGAGGGAACGTGGTTCTGAGGTTACGGAGGGAACGTGGTTCTGAGGTTACAGAGGGAACGTGGTTCTGTGGTTACTGTGAGAACGTGGTTCTTAGGTTACGGAGGGAACGTGGTTCTGAGGTTACAGAGGGAACGTGGTTCTGAGGTTACAGAGGGAACGTGTTTCTGAGGTTACGGAGGGAACGTGGTTCTGAGGTTACGGAGGGAACGTGGTTCTGAGGTTACGGAGGGAACGTGTTTCTGAGGTTACGGAGGGAACGTGGTTCTAAGGTTACGGAGGGAACGTGGTTCTGAGGTTACGGAGGGAACGTGGTTCTGAGGTTACGGAGGGAACGTGGTTCTGAGGTTACAGAGGGAACGTGGTTCTGAGGTTACGGAGGGAACGTGGTTCTGAGGTTACGGAGGGAACGTGGATCTGAGGTTACGGAGGGAACGTGGTTCTGAGGTTACGGAGGGAACGTGGTTCTGAGGTTACGGAAGGAACGTGGTTCTGAGGTTACAGAGGGAACGTGGTTCTGAGGTTACAGTGAGAACGTGGTTCTGAGGCTACAGAGGGAACGTGGTTCTGAGGTTACGGAGGGAACGTGGTTCTGAGGTTACGGTGAAAACGTGGTTCTGAGGCTACGGTGAGAACGTGGTTCTGAGGCTACGGTGAGAACGTGGTTCTGAGGTTACAGAGGGAACGTGGTTCTGAGGTTACAGAGGGAACGTGGTTCTGAGGTTACAGAGGGAACGTGGTTCTGAGGTTACAGAGGGAACATGGTTCTGTGGTTACGGTGAGAACGTGGTTCTGAGGCTACAGAGGGAACGTGGTTCTGAGGTTACGGAGGGAACGTGGTTTTGAGGTTACAGAGGGAACGTGGTTCTGTGGTTACTGTGAGAACGTGGTTCTGAGGTTACAAAGGGAACGTGGTTCTGAGGTTACAGAGGGAACGTGGTTCTGTGGTTACGGTGAGAACGTGGTTCTGAGGTTACGGTGAGAACGTGGTTCTGTGGTTACAGAAGGAACGTGGTTCTGTGGTTACAGAGGGAACGTGGTTCTGTGGTTACGGTGAAAACGTGGTTCTGTGGTTACAGAGGGAACGTGGTTCTGTGGTTACAGAGGGAACGTGGTTCTGTGGTTACAGAGGGAACGTGGTTCTGAGGTTACAGAGGGAACGTGGTTCTGTGGTTAAGGTGAGAACGTGGTTCTGAGGCTACAGAGGGAACGTGGTTCTGAGGTTACGGAGGGAACGTGGTTCTGAGGTTACAGAGGGAACGTGGTTCTGTGGTTACTGTGAGAACGTGGTTCTGAGGTTACAGAGGGAACGTGGTTCTGAGGTTAGAGAGGGAACGTGGTTCTGAGGTTACAGAGGGAACGTGGTTCTGAGGTTACAGAGGGAACGTGGTTCTGAGGTTACAGAGGGACCGTGGTTCTGAGGTTACGGAGGGAACGTGTTTCTGAGGTTACGGAGGGAACGTGGTTCTGAGGTTACGGAGGGAACGTGGTTCTGAGGTTACAGAGGGAACGTGGTTCTGAGGTTACAGTGAGAACGTGGTTCTGAGGTTACGGAGGGAACGTGGTTCTGAGGTTACGGAGGGAACGTGTTTCTGAGGTTACGGAGGGAACGTGGTTCTGAGGTTACAGTGAGAACGTGGTTCTGAGGCTACAGAGGGAACGTGGTTCTGAGGTTACGGAGGGAACGTGGTTCTGAGGTTACGGTGAAAACGTGGTTCTGAGGCTACGGTGAGAACGTGGTTCTGAGGCTACGGTGAGAACGTGGTTCTGAGGTTACGGAGGGAACGTGGTTCTGAGGTTACGGAGGGAACGTGGTTCTGAGGTTACAGAGGGAACGTGGTTCTGAGGTTACAGAGGGAACGTGGTTCTGAGGTTACAGAGGGAACGTGGTTCTGAGGTTACAGAGGGAACGTGGTTCTGAGGCTACAGAGAGGGAACGTGGTTCTGAGGTTACGGAGGGAACGTGGTTCTGAGGTTACGGAGCGAACGTGGTTCTGAGGTTACGAAGGGAACGTGGTTCTGAGGTTACGGAGGGAACGTGGTTCTGAGGTTAGAGAGGGAACGTGGTTCTGAGGTTACGGAGGGAACGTGGTTCTGAGGTTACGGAGGGAACGTGGTTCTGAGGTTACGGAGGGAACGTGGTTCTGAGGTTACGGAGGGAACGTGGTTCTGAGGTTACGGAGGGAACGTGGTTCTGAGGTTACGGAGCGAACGTGGTTCTGAGGTTACGAAGGGAACGTGGTTCTGAGGTTACGGAGGGAACGTGGTTCTGAGGTTAGAGAGGGAACGTGGTTCTGAGGTTACGGAGGGAACGTGGTTCTGAGGTTACGGAGGGAACGTGGTTCTGAGGTTACGGAGGGAACGTGGTTCTGAGGTTACGGAAGGAACGTGGTTCTGAGGTTACGGAGGGAACGTGGTTCTGAGGCTACAGAGGGAACGTGGTTCTGAGGTTACGGAGGGAACGTGGTTCTGAGGTTACAGAGGGAACGTGGTTCTGAGGTTACGGAGGGAACGTGGTTCTGAGGTTACGGAGGGAACGTGGTTCTGAGGTTACAGAGGGAACGTGGTTCTGAGGTTACAGAGGGAACGTGGTTCTGAGGTTACGGAGGGAACGTGGTTCTGAGGTTACAGAGGGAACGTGGTTCTGAGGTTACGGAGGGAACGTGGTTCTGTGTGAGGACATTAATGATTGTTGAAATGTGTGTATGTTAGAGGGAGGGAACGTGGTTCTGTGTGAGGACATTAATGATTGTTGAAATGTGTGTATGTTAGAGGGAGGGAACGTGGTTCTGTGGTTACGGAGGGAACGTGGTTCTGTGTGAGAACATTAATGATTGTTGAAATGTGTGTATGTTAGAGGGAGGGAACGTGGTTCTGTGGTTACGGAGGGAACGTGGTTCTGTGTGAGGACATTAATGATTGTTGAAATGTGTGTATGTTAGAGGGAGGGAACGTGGTTCTGTGTGAGGACATTAATGATTGTTGAAATGTGTGTATGTTAGAGGGAGGGAACGTGGTTCTGTGTGAGGACATTAATGATTGTTGAAATGTGTGTATGTTAGAGGGAGGGAACGTGGTTCTGTGGTTACGGAGGGAACGTGGTTCTGTGTGAGAACATTAATGATTGTTGAAATGTGTGTATGTTAGAGGGAGGGAACGTGGTTCTGTGGTTACGGAGGGAACGTGGTTCTGTGTGAGGACATTAATGATTGTTGAAATGTGTGTATGTTAGAGGGAGGGAACGTGGTTCTGTGTGAGGACATTAATGATTGTTGAAATGTGTGTATGTTAGAGGGAGGGAACGTGGTTCTGTGTGAGGACATTAATGATTGTTGAAATGTGTGTATGTTAGAGGGAGGGAACGTGGTTCTGTGGTTACGGAGGGAACGTGGTTCTGTGTGAGAACATTAATGATTGTTGAAATGTGTGTATGTTAGAGGGGAACGTGGTTCTGTGGTTACGGAGGGAACGTGGTTCTGTGTGAGGACATTAATGATTGTTGAAATGTGTGTATGTTAGAGGGAGGGAACGTGGTTCTGTGTGAGGACATTAATAATTGTTGAAATGTGTGTATGTTAGAGGGAGGGAACGTGGTTCTGTGGTTACGGAGGGAACGTGGTTCTGTGTGAGAACATTAATGATTGTTGAAATGTGTGTATGTTAGAGGGAGGGAACGTGGTTCTGTGGTTACGGAGGGAACGTGGTTCTGTGTGAGGACATTAATGATTGTTGAAATGTGTGTATGTTAGAGGGAGGGAACGTGGTTCTGTGTGAGGACATTAATGATTGTTGAAATGTGTGTATGTTAGAGGGAGGGAACGTGGTTCTGTGGTTACGGAGGGAACGTGGTTCTGTGTGAGGACATTAATGATTGTTGAAATGTGTGTATGTTAGAGGGAGGGAACGTGGTTCTGTGGTTACGGAGGGAACGTGGTCTGTGTGAGGACATTAATGATTGTTGAAATGTGTGTATGTTAGAGGGAGGGAACGTGGTTCTGTGGTTACGGAGGGAACGTGGTTCTGTGTGAGGACATTAATGATTGTTGAAATGTGTGTATGTTAGAGGGAGGGAACGTGGTTCTGTGTGAGGACATTAATGATTGTTGAAATGTGTGTATGTTAGAGGGAGGGAACGTGGTTCTGTGTGAGGACATTAATGATTGTTGAAATGTGTGTATGTTAGAGGGAGGGAACGTGGTTCTGAGGTTAAATGTGTGTATGCTGAGTTGTCTATTGTTTTTGTCTTAAATTTTTGACAAAACAAAAACAGAAAAAAAAAATCAAATCTCTTTCTCTCCTCAAGTTCCTCACTCATCTCATTCATTTTCTCTGTTGACAATTCAAGTTTCCAGCAGATTAATATTAAATAAAGATGCTGAACCTTCCTTAATTTCTTCCTTCCTTCCCTCTTTCTCTTTCTTTCCTCCCTTCCTCCTTCATTGCTTCATTCCTTCCTTCCTCCCTCCCTCCCTCCCCTCCCTCCCTCCCTCCCTCCCTCCCTCCCTCCCTCCCTCCCTTCCTTCCTTCCTTCCTTCCTTCCTTCCCTCCCTCCCTCCCCCCTCCCTCCCTCCCTCCCCTCCTTCCTTCCCTCCCTCCCTCCCTCCCCTCCCCCCTTCCTTCCTTCCTTCCTTCCTTCCTTCCTTCCTTCCTTCCTTCCTTCCTTCCTTCCTTCCTTCCTTCCTTCCTTCCTTCCTTCCTTCCTCCCTCCCTCCCTCCCTCCCCTCCCTCCCTCCCTCCCTCCCTCCCTCCCCCCCCTCCTTCCCTCCCTCCCTCCCTCCCTCCCCTCCCCTCCTTCCTTCCTTCCTTCCTTCCTTCCTTCCTCCCTCCCTCCCTCCCTCCCCTCCCTCCCTCCCTCCCTCCCTCCTTCCTTCCTTCCTTCCTCCATCCACCCCTTGATGTCTCAGTGCTCTACATTGCTGTGGGTAACTCACCTCGTCCATCATCAATGTGTATCCACCTTGTAAAACAGAACAATGAACACTTAACTATAGAGACTAACTACAATATGCACTGACATTTACAACATTATTAGATCCACTATTAAACATGCTGTGATAAACAGTGAGGGAGACAGACACATCCATCTCTCTCTCTCTCTGTGTGTTTGTGTGTGTGTGTGTGTGTGTGTGCGTGCGTGCGTGCGTGCGTACTCCGTCCTACAGCTAAAAACAACAGCCATTATTCAAGTCTGTACAAACACACACATCATTCTGTACATTATACAGCTCCTTCTTCTGTTTGAAGGTTTCCACTGGTTCTCTGACAGGACGGATGGGATGTCTGTAACAGTGAATTCTACAGCAGGATGGGCAACGTTGTTGGTTAGGGCAATAGAATGTGATGATATGCAATCGACACGCACACACGGCATTCTGGGCATGACTTAGTAAATATTCCCCGTGCGTCTTAGTAAATACTGTCAGCTTGTAGTAGTTTGTCCGTCTGTGTAAACTGTGTAGTTGATAATAGAGCCATTCATTGCGTATTCCCACCCTGAGAGCTCTGCCTTTAATAGCCAGGACAAATCATTAAGGTCATGACAGTAGCTATGTGAATGGATAGAGAGGATAGAGAATGGAGAGAGAGAGAGAGAGATGTCCATTACAGTAGCTATGTGAATGGATAGAGAATAGAGAGGAGAGAGAGATGTCCATTACAGTAGCTATGTGAATGAATAGAGAATAGAGAGGAGAGAGAGATGTCCATTACAGTAGCTATGTGAATGGATAGAGAGGAGAGAGGAGAGAGAGATGTCCATTACAGTAGCTATGTGAATGGATAGAGAGGAGAGAGGAGAGAGAGATGTCCATTACAGTAGCTATGTGAATGGATAGAGAGGAGAGGAGAGAGAGATGTCCATTACAGTAGCTATGTGAATGAATAGAGAATAGAGAGGAGAGAGAGATGTCCATTACAGTAGCTATGTGAATGAATAGAGAATAGAGAGGAGAGAGAGAGAGATGTCCATTACAGTAGCTATGAATGAAATAGAGAGGATAGAGAGGAGAGAGAGATGTCCATTACAGTAGCTATGTGAATGGATAGAGAATAGAGAGAGAGAGAGATGTCCATTACAGTAGCTATGTGAATGAATAGAGAATAGAGAGGAGAGAGAGATGTCCATTACAGTAGCTATGTGAATGAATAGAGAATAGAGAGGAGAGAGAGATGTCCATTACAGTAGCTATGTGAATGAATAGAGAATAGAGAGGAGAGAGAGATGTCCATTACAGTAGCTATGAATGAATGAATGTGTCCATTACAAGCTATGTGAATGAATAGAGAGAGAGAGAGAGATGTCCATTACAGTAGCTAGAGGAGAGAGAGAGAGAGATGTCCATTACAGTAGCTATGTGAATGAATAGAGATGTCCATTACAGTATAGAGAGGAGAGAGAGAGAGAGATGTCCATTACAGTAGCTATGTGAATGAATAGAGAGGATAGAGAGGAGAGAGAGATGTCCATTACAGTAGCTATGTGAATGAATAGAGAATAGAGAGGAGAGAGAGATGTCCATTACAGTAGCTATGTGAATGAATAGAGAATAGAGAGGAGAGAGAGATGTCCATTACAGTAGCTATGTGAATGAATAGAGAGGATAGTAGAGGAGAATAGAGAGAGAGAGAGATGTCCATTACAGTAGCTATGTGAATGAATAGAGAATAGAGAGGAGAGAGAGATGTCCATTACAGTAGCTATGTGAATGGATAGAGAATAGAGAGGAGAGAGAGATGTCCATTACAGTAGCTATGTGAATGAATAGAGAGGAGAGAGATGTCCATTACAGTAACTATGTGAATGGATAGAGAATAGAGAGGAGAGAGAGATGTCCATTACAGTAACTATGTGAATGAATAGAGAATAGAGAATAGAGAATAGAGAGAGATGTCCATTACAGTAGCTATGTGAATGAATAGAGAAGAGAGAGAGATGTCCATTACAGTAGCTATGTGAATGAATAGAGAATAGAGAGAGGGAGAGAGATGTCCATTACAGTAGCTATGTGAATGAATAGAGAGATGTCCATTACAGTAGCTATGTGAATGAAGAGAGGAGAGAGAGATGTCCATTACAGTAGCTATGTGAATGAATAGAGAGGATAGAGAGGAGAGAGAGATGTCCATTACAGTAGCTATGTGAATGAATCCAGAGAGGATAGAGAGGAGAGAGAGATGTCCATTACAGTAGCTATGTGAATGAATAGAGAATAGAGAGGAGAGAGAGATGTCCATTACAGTAGCTATGTGAATGAATAGAGAGGAGAGAGATGTCCATTACAGTAGCTATGTGAATGAATAGAGAGGAGAGAGATGTCCATTACAGTAGCTATGTGAATGAATAGAGAGGAGAGAGAGATGTCCATTACAGTAGCTATGTGAATGAATAGAGAAGAGAGAGAGATGTCCATTACAGTAGCTATGTGAATGAATAGAGAGGAGAGAGAGATGTCCATTACAGTAGCTATGTGAATGAATAGAGAAGAGAGAGAGATGTCCATTACAGTAGCTATGTGAATGAATAGAGAATAGAGAGGAGAGAGAGATGTCCATTACAGTAGCTATGTGAATGGATAGAGAATAGAGAGGAGAGAGAGATGTCCATTACAGTAGCTATGTGAATGAATGAATACAGTAGATGTGAATGAGAGAGGAGAGAGGAGAGAGATGTCCATTACAGTAGCTATGTGAATGAATAGAGAGGAGAGAGATGAGTAGCTATGTGAAGAGAGGAGAGAGAGATGTCCATTACAGTAGCTATGTGAATGAATAGAGAGGAGAGAGAGATGTCCATTACAGTAGCTATGTGAATGAATAGAGAGGAGAGAGAGATGTCCATTACAGTAGCTATGAATGAATGAAGAGTCCAGAGAGAGAGAGAGAGATGTCCATTACAGTAGCTATGTGAATGAATGAATAGAGAGAGAGAGAGATGTCCATTACAGTAGCTATGTGAATGAATAGAGAATAGAGAGGAGAGAGAGATGTCCATTAGTAGCTATGTGAATGAATGAATAGAGAGAGAGAGAGATGTCCATTACAGTAGCTATGTGAATGAATAGAGAATGTCCAGAGTAGCTATGTGATGAGAGAGATGTCCATTACAGTAGCTATGTGAATGAATAGAGAATAGAGAGAGAGAGATGTCCATTACAGTAGCTATGTGAATGAATAGAGAATAGAGAGGAGAGAGAGATGTCCATTACAGTAGCTATGTGAATGAATAGAGAATAGAGAGGAGAGAGAGATGTCCATTACAGTAGCTATGTGAATGAATAGAGAATAGAGAGGAGAGAGAGATGTCCATTACAGTAGCTATGTGAATGAATAGAGAGGAGAGAGAGATGTCCATTACAGTAGCTATGTGAATGAATAGAGAATAGAGAGGAGAGAGAGATGTCCATTACAGTAGCTATGTGAATGAATAGAGAATAGAGAGGAGAGAGAGATGTCCATTACAGTAGCTATGTGAATGAATAGAGAGGAGAGAGAGAGAGAGAGATGTCCATTACAGTAGCTATGTGAATGGATAGAGAATAGAGAGGAGAGAGGAGAGAGAGATGTCCATTACAGTAGCTATGTGAATGAATAGAGAGGTCCATAGAGCTATGTGAGAGAGAGTAGAGAGAGAGATGTCCATTATAGTAGCTATGTGAATGAATAGAGAATAGAGAGGAGAGAGAGAGAGAGATGTCCATTATAGTAGCTATGTGAATGAATAGAGAGGAGAGAGGAGAGAGAGATGTCCATTATAGTAGCTGAATGAATGAATGAATACAGTAGCTAGAATGAATAGAGAGAGAGAGAGATGTCCATTACAGTAGCTATGTGAATGAATAGAGAGGATAGCTAGATGGAGAGAGAGAGAGAGAGATGTCCATTACAGTAGCTATGTGAATGAATAGAGAGGAGAGAGATGTCCATTACAGTAGCTATGTGAATGAATAGAGAGGAGAGAGATGTCCATTACAGTAGCTATGTGAATGAATAGAGAATAGAGAGGAGAGAGAGATGTCCATTACAGTAGCTATGTGAATGAATAGAGAATAGAGAGGAGAGAGAGATGTCCATTACAGTAGCTATGTGAATGAATAGAGAATAGAGAGGAGAGAGAGATGTCCATTACAGTAGCTATGTGAATGAATAGAGAATAGAGAGGAGAGAGAGATGTCCATTACAGTAGCTATGTGAATGGATAGAGAATAGAGAGGAGAGAGAGATGTCCATTACAGTAGCTATGTGAATGAATAGAGAGGAGAGAGAGATGTCCATTACAGTAGCTATGTGAATGAATAGAGAGGAGAGAGAGATGTCCATTACAGTAGCTATGTGAATGATGTCCATACAGTAGCTATGTGAATGAATAGAGAGAGAGAGAGAGATGTCCATTATAGTAGCTAGTGAATGTGAATGGATAGAATGAATAGAGAGGAGAGAGAGATGTCCATTACAGTAACTATGTGAATGAATAGAGAATAGAGAGGAGAGAGAGATGTCCATTACAGTAGCTATGTGAATGGATAGAGAATAGAGAGGAGAGAGAGATGTCCATTACAGTAGCTATGTGAATGGATAGAGAGGAGAGAGAGATGTCCATTACAGTAGCTCATTAGAGAGAGAGAGCGGGGGAGAGAGACGGAGAGACAGAGAGACAGAGGGCACGGAACACTAGGCACAGAATAAGCCACACTATCTATCTACTGAATGGTTGTGGCAATGACTCGAGCCTCTACATCGGGTCTAGTCTGGATGGAGGCCAACCAACCACAGACCTCCTCTAAAGAACATGAAAATATGACTTTCCCTCCCGGCAGGCAGCACAACATTACCCTGCATAAAACCCCTGAGTCGGTCAGATTTCAGGCAGGGGGACATAAAGAACCAATGAAAAGATTACTTATTTATAAGAATGGTTGGAGGAGAGGAGGAAAGGCGAATCAGCAATGCCTGTGAGGATGGGATGGTGTGTGTTTTCTGATTAGTTGCATTGCGACCTGGTAGCTCTACTTTAATGGAAGGACTTAGTTCCAGAGGGGAGCAGAGTTGAAGAATATCTTCTATTTTGTTGCAGCCAGAATGGAGGCTTTTTTTTCTCTGTTGCGATGCTGGTAGCCAGCTGTCCGCTATCTAATTGGTGTTTTCCTGAATAACAGTGTGAACTTTTTCTTTATCGCCCAGCCTGGGCCAGAAAGCCCCAAAGTTACTCCTGTTTGGTCTGAAAAAACAATGGATGCCACGGAGCAAATGTCAGGCACTAATTCTCAGTTAATGAATTGGCAGGGAGAGCAGTGAAGGGCTTGCTCTCGTTCTGTCTGTCTGTCTGTCTGTCTGCCTGTCTGCCTGTCTGTCTGTCTGTCTGTCTGCCTGTCTGTCTGTCTGCCTGTCTGTCTGCCTGTCTGTCTGTCTGCCTGTCTGAGAGAGGAGAGGTCATGAGCAGATGAGTGCCTGCATTTTTCAGTATGTACTTTGTAAAAAAATATAGATTTAGAGTTAGATAAACTTGGATTTTTTTGTCAGGAACATATACAGGATGCTACCCTCTACAACATAACCTTCACTATGTCACCAGGACATATACAGGATGCTACCCTCTACAACATAACCTCCACTATGTCACCAGGACATATACAGGATGCTACCCTCTACAACATAACCTCCACTATGTCACCAGGACATATACAGGATGCTACCCTCTACAACATAACCTCCACTATGTCACCAGGACATATACAGGATGCTACCCTCTACAACATAACCTCCACTATGTCACCAGGACATATACAGGATGCTACCCTCTACAACATAACCTCCACTATGTCACCAGGACATATACAGGATGCTACCCTCTACAACATAACCTTCACTATGTCACCAGGACATATACAGGATGCTACCCTCTACAACATAACCTCCACTATGTCACCAGGACATATACAGGATGCTACCCTCTACAACATAACCTCCACTATGTCACCAGGACATATACAGGATGCTACCCTCTACAACATAACCTTCACTATGTCACCAGGTCATATACAGGATGCTACCCTCTACAACATAACCTTCACTATGTCACCAGGTCATATACAGGATGCTACCCTCTACAACATAACCTTCACTATGTCACCAGGACATATACAGGATGCTACCCTCTACAACATCCTTCACTATGTCACCAGGTCATATACAGGATGCTACCCTCTACAACATAACCTTCACTATGTCACCAGGACATATACAGGATGCTACCCTCTACAACATAACCTCCACTATGTCACCAGGACATATACAGGATGCTACCCTCTACAACATAACCTCCACTATGTCACCAGGACATATACAGGATGCTACCCTCTACAACATAACCTTCACTATGTCACCAGGACATATACAGGATGCTACCCTCTACAACATAACCTCCACTATGTCACCAGGACATATACAGGATGCTACCCTCTACAACATAACCTTCACTATGTCACCAGGACATATACAGGATGCTACCCTCTACAACATAACCTTCACTATGTCACCAGGACATATACAGGATGCTACCCTCTACAACATAACCTTCACTATGTCACCAGGACATATACAGGATGCTACCCTCTACAACATAACCTTCACTATGTCACCAGGACATATACAGGATGCTACCCTCTACAACATAACCTCCACTATGTCACCAGGACATATACAGGATGCTACCCTCTACAACATAACCTTCACTATGTCACCAGGACATATACAGGATGCTACCCTATACAACATAACCTCCACTATGTCACCAGGACATATACAGGATGCTACCCTCTACAACATAACCTCCACTATGTCACCAGGACATATACAGGATGCTACCCTCTACAACATAACCTTCACAATGTCACCAGGACATATACAGGATGCTACCCTCTACAACATAACCTTCACTATGTCACCAGGACATATACAGGATACTACCCTCTACAACATAACCTCCACTATGTCACCAGGACATATACAGGATGCTACCCTCTACAACATAACCTTCACTATGTCACCAGGACATATACAGGATGCTACCCTCTACAACATAACCTCTACTATGTCACCAGGACATATACAGGATGCTACCCTCTACAACATAACCTTCACTATGTCACCAGGACATATACAGGATGCTACCCTCTACAACATAACCTCCACTATGTCACCAGGACATATACAGGATGCTACCCTCTACAACATAACCTCCACTATGTCACCAGGACATATACAGGATGCTACCCTCTACAACATAACCTTCACTATGTCACCAGGACATATACAGGATGCTACCCTCTACAACATAACCTCCACTATGTCACCAGGACATATACAGGATGCTACCCTCTACAACATAACCTTCACTATGTCACCAGGACATATACAGGATGCTACCCTCTACAACATAACCTTCACTATGTCACCAGGACATATACAGGATGCTACCCTCTACAACATAACCTTCACTATGTCACCAGGACATATACAGGATGCTACCCTCTACAACATAACCTTCACTATGTCACCAGGACATATACAGGATGCTACCCTCTACAACATAACCTCCACTATGTCACCAGGACATATACAGGATGCTACCCTCTACAACATAACCTTCACTATGTCACCAGGACATATACAGGATGCTACCCTCTACAACATAACCTTCACTATGTCACCAGGACATATACAGGATGCTACCCTCTACAACATAACCTCCACTATGTCACCAGGACATATACAGGATGCTACCCTCTACAACATAACCTTCACTATGTCACCAGGACATATACAGGATGCTACCCTCTACAACATAACCTCCACTATGTCACCAGGACATATACAGGATGCTACCCTCTACAACATAACCTCCACTCCAAATCAAAACTCAAAACCTACACCCTGATTTTGGACGGAATTACAGAATCACCTGGAAGGCTTCCAACTATCAAAGATTTTTATTCCATAGTAAATGCTCTGGAAAACAACAGAAACCTGAAAACACCATCCAACCTGGAACTGAGTGAGTTATGTTTAATCTGAAGCTATGTTTTGTTTCCCAAAAGCCAAGAAGACAAATACATGACATTACTTTATAAGGACTGAATGCTAAGTTAAGACTACCAAGCTTGATACAACTTCAATTAGCACTGACGGGTCAAGTGAGAGGTGTCAAAGCCCAGCAATGGCAGTCTACTCCAACTAAATGGAGAGGTGTCAAAGCCCAACAATGGCAGTCTACTCCAACTAAATGGAGAGGTGTCAAAGCCCAGCAATGGCAGTCTACTCCAACTAAATGAAGAGGTGTCAAAGCCCAACAATGGCAGTCTACTCCAACCAAGTGAGAGGTGTCAAAGCCCAACAATGGCAGTCTACTCCAACCAAATGAAGAGGTGTCAAAGCCCAACAATGGCAGTCTACTCCAACCAAATGGAGAGGTGTCAAAGCCCAACAATGGCAGTCTACTCCAACCAAATGGAGAGGTGTCAAAGCCCAACAATGGCAGTCTACTCCAACCAAATGAAGAGGTGTCAAAGCCCAACAATGGCAGTCTACTCCAACCAAATGGAGAGGTGTCAAAGCCCAACAATGGCAGTCTACTCCAACCAAATGAAGAGGTGTCAAAGCCCAACAATGGTAGTCTACTCCAACCAAGTGAGAGGTGTCAAAGCCCAACAATGGCAGTCTACTCCAACCAAGTGAGAGGTGTCAAAGCCCAACAATGGCAGTCTACTCCAACCAAGTGAGAGGTGTCAAAGCCCAACAATGGCAGTCTACTCCAACCAAGTGAGAGGTGTCAAAGCCCAACAATGGCAGTCTACACCAACCAAATGAAGAGGTGTCAAAGCCCAACAATGGCAGTCTGGCACTACCAACCAAATGGAGAGGTGTCAAAGCCCAACAATGGCAGTCTACTCCAACCAAATGAGAGGTGTCAAAGCCCAACAATGGCAGTCTACTCCAACCAAATGAAGAGGTGTCAAAGCCCAACAATGGCAGTCTACACCAACCAAATGGAGAGGTGTCAAAGCCCAACAATGGCAGTCTACACCAACCAAATGGAGAGGTGTCAAAGCCCAACAATGGCAGTCTACTCCAACCAAATGAAGAGGCATTAGAAGCTGCCTCCCGCTGTTCAGAGGTAATTCAAATACAGTACTCTGTGTATGTAAAGAATGATAAGACAAGAAAAGAGCACAAAATGAAGCTCCTTATGAACTATTATAAAAATGGGAACATCAGCAACCTCATGTTCTACACAGACCATCCCCTGGTATGGGACAGTGCTATATTAGCACACTACCCCTCTGTTAAGAGGGGGGGCTGTACCGAGGGGTGGAAACTCAGGATACTTGACAGCGAGGACTCTAATATAAATCTCTATAAGTCTGGAACAGTATTGGTCAAAGAGTTTCAGCTGGACTTTCACCTAATCAAAGAATTAGCTCAGCAGGAGAAGCTCTCCCTTGAGAAAGATACCCCCACCCCGAGTGGGTCAGACCAGACCTCTTCATTATATAACCCCACAGAGCAACCCCAAGTGGAAAGTCAACCTCCCAGCACAGAGTACTACTCCCTCATTGAAATGAAGGATACATTCATCCAGCTGGAGGTAAGACAGGTGGAGCTGGAACAGCAGGTGAACACACTCCAGTCAGCACAGACAGCAGACAACAGTCCAGCACAACAACACCCCTTACCCAGACCCGGAGAGCTGAAGGTGGAGAGAGACATATCTGCACACTGGACTGTGGTGTGACAACTTCAACAGGAGAAAAAGCAGGAGGAGGAGAACAGAGCAATAGAGGAGAGGATCAGACTGCTGGAGGAGAGCGTGAGGGGGATTGTGTGTGACAGAGAACAACCCACTAAAGAGCTGGCCTCCCCGTAGAGAAGCCAGCAGAACAGCCCACCTCAGCTCCTGACCAAAGTCTTGACACCACAGCAAAACAGTCCACACCAGACCCGTACCACGTCGACATCACAGCGGGACAGACAAATGAAGAACCCCAAGCCCAGGGGATCTCACCTCCTTTGAGCAGCTCCCTGTCAGCCACCCTGATAGCCCCCCTGAAATAGCCCTCCTGACACCCCCTGTCAGCCACCCTGATAGCCCTCCTGACACCCCCTGTCAGCCACCCTGATAGCCCTCCTGACACCCCCTGTCAGCCACCCTGATAGCCCTCCTGACACCCCCTGTCAGCCACCCTGATAGCCCTCCTGACACCCCCCTGTCAGCCACCCTGATAGCCCTCCTGACACCTCCCTGTCAGCCACCCTGATAGCCCTCCTGACACCTCCCTGTCAGCCACCCTGATAGCCCTCCTGACACCTCCCTGAGGACAGACACAAGACACAGATTGTACTCCATATGGTCTCAAATGGGAAGTATATACAAGAAAAACTTTTCCCCAAACACAGTGTGTCTAAACTCTGTTGTCCAAACACCCAGGCACCCTAGACCTTCTGTCTGAGGACCAACTAGGGTCACCCAGCCATATAATAATACACACAGGAACAAACAACCTGAGAGCACAGCAGGAAAGGGTGGCCACAGCACTCAAAGGAGTGATTGAAAAAGCTTCTTCCACTTTCCCCAACGCACAAGTAGTTATATCCACCCTGCTACCACGAAAATACTTCCACCCTGCTTCCATACAGCGGGTAGACACAGCGGGTAGACACAAGTATTTCCTGTGACTGTGCCTCAAAACCAAATGTTTTCCTGGTCCACCACTCCACCCTGAACTTGAACAGCCTCTATGACCAGGTCCACCTATACTAGGCAGCAGTGCCCACCTTTGCCCGGACCCAAAAGGACATTGCTCTCAAATGCAGCCCCAACACTTCACAGGAGCAACAGATCAATAGACACCCCGCCCAGATAGCTGCCCAGATAGCAAATTATGGTGGAAAATAAGTATTTGGTCAATAACAAAAGTTTATCTGAATACTTTGTTATATACCCTTTGTTGGCAATGACAGAGGTCAAACGTTTTCTGTAAGTCTTCACAAGGTTTTCACACACTGTTGCTGGTATTTTGGCCCATTCCTCCATGCAGATCTCCTCTAGAGCAGTGATGTTTTGGGGCTGTTGCTGGGCAACACAGAACTTTCAACTCCCTCCAAAGATTTTCTATGGGGTTGAGATCTGGACACTGGCTAGGCCACTACAGGACCTTGAAATGCTTCTTACGAAGCCACTCCTTCGTTGCCCGGGCGGTGTGTTTGGAATCATTGTCATGCTGAAAGACCCAGCCACGTTTCATCTTCAATGCCCTTGCTGATGGAAGGAGGTTTTCACTCAAAATCTCACGATACATGGCCCCATTCATTCTTTCCTTTACACGGATCAGTCGTCCTGGTCCCTTTGCAGAAAAACAGCACCAAAGCATGATGTTTCCACCCCAATGCTTCACAGTAGGTATGGTGTTCTTTGGATGCAACTCAGCATTCTTTGTCCTCCAAACACGACGAGTTGAGTTTTTACCAAAAAGTTATATTTTGGTTTCATCTGACCATATGACATTCTCCCAATCTTCTTCTGGATCATCCAAATGCTCTCTAGCAAACTTCAGACGGGCTTGGACATTTACTGGCTTAAGCAGGGGGACACGTCTGGCACTGCAGGATTTGAGTCCCTGGCGGCGTAGTGTGTTACTGATGGTAGGCTTTGTTACTTTGGTCCCAGCTCTCTGCAGGTCATTCACTAGGTCCCCCGTGTGGTTCTGGGATTTTTGCTCACCATTCTTGTGATCATTTTGATCCCACGGGGTGAGATCTTGTGTGGAGCCCCAGATCGAGGGAGATTATCAGTGGTCTTGTATGTCTTCCATTTCCTAATAATTGCTCCCACAGTTGATTTCTTCAAACCAAGCTGCTTACCTATTGCAGATTCAGTCTTCCCAGCCTGGTGCAGGTCTACAATTTTGTTTCTGGTGTCCTTTGACAGCTCTTTGGTCTTGGCCCTAGTGGAGTTTGGAGTGTGACTGTTTGAGGTTGTGGACAGGTGTCTTTTATACTGATAACAAGTTCAAACAGGTGTCATTAATACAGGTAACGAGTGGAGGACAGATGAGCCTCTTAAAGAAGAAGTTACAGGTCTGTGAGAGCCAGAAATCTTGCTTGTTTGTAGGTGACCAAATACTTATTTTCCACCATAATTTGCAAATAAATTCATTAAAAATCCTACAATGTGATCTGGATTTTTAAAATCATTTATAATTTTATCATATCAGTCTGTCATAGTTTAAGTGTACCTTTTTTTCCCCACAGTATATATCATAGACGAGTGTAATAGCTTTTAGGACAGCTGTTTTTAGTCAAGACTTTCGTGTTTTTAATGTAAAATATTTTTGTTGTATTGTATGTGTGTTCATAGTTTTGTTTAATGTTGTTAGTGTATGTAAGTTGTTTTGTCTGAAACGTTGTTCCCCCTGCTGCTATTGGAACAGGTCTCTCTTGGAAAAGAGATATTATCTTAATGAGAAAAACCTGTATAAATAAAGGTCAAACAAGCAAAAAAGAGGATCTGGCTAAAAATACTTGAATCAGTTCTAGAACCCATTGCCTGTTATGGTTGTGAGGTCTGGGGTCCGCTCACCATCCAAGAATTCACAATTAGGCCGATACCCGCTAATCATCAAAATCCAGAAAAGAGCCGTTCAATTCTACAACCACCTAAAAGGAAGCGATTCCCAAACCTTCCATAACAAAGCCATCACCTACAGAGAGATGAACCTGGAGAAGAGTCCCCTAAGCAAGCAGGTCCTGGGGCTCTGTTCACAAACACAAACAGACCCCACAGACCCCCAGGACAGCAGCACAATTAGACCCAACCAAATCATGATAATTACTTGACACATTGGAAAGAATTAACAAAAAAACAGAGCAAACTAGAATGCTATTAGGCCCTACACAGAGAGTACACAGCGGCAGAATACCTGACCACTGTGACTGACCCAAACTTAAGGAAAGCTTTGACTATGTACAGACTCAGTGAGCATAGCCTTGTTATTGAGAAAGGCCGCCATAGGCAGACATGGCTCTCAAGAGAAGATAGGTTATGTGCTCACTGCCCACAAAATATGTGTGGGTGTGTGTGAGTGAGTGAATGAGTGAGTGAGTGAGAGAGAGACACAGAGAGAGAGAGATTGCTCCGTCAGGTGTAGTGGAAGTGAAACAGAAGGTGTGACATCACAGTGAGAAGACTCCAGCCAAGGTGTTGAAGACTTCTTAATAAGCACAGGTGCTGCCAGCACTCTAATAACACCTGATGCCACTACAAGGGGGAAATAACCATGTCTATATCCTAAATGACAACATATTCCCTATGTAGTGCACTACTCCCAGATCATAGAGATCCTAAATTACTAGAAGGGTTTATTATAATGATCAGATTATACTAATGCACCTTTAAGGGGACATGAACTATCCCTTCATCCTAAATTACACCCTACACCCTATCTAGTGCACTACTCTAATAACACCTTTTGCTGCTGTAACGGGACATGTCACCCAATCCTATGTAGCATTAAGACCTATCTGAGAACAGGTGCTACCAGCTAACCAATCAATTAACACTAATAACTATATTGATGACACCCTTTTCCCTATTTAGGGCACTACTTTTGACCTGGAAGCAAATAAGGGCCTTTTTTACAGGCTTGGTAGGTTGTATAAAAACTGAGATATGGTAAGGTCTGGTAGGTTGTATAAAAAGTGAGATATGGTAAGGTCTGGTAGGTTGTATAAAAAGTGAGATATGGTAAGGTCTGGTAGGTTGTATAAAAAGTGAGATATGGTAAGGTCTGGTAGGCTGTATAAAAAGTGAGATATGGTAAGGTCTGGTAGGCTGTATAAAAAGTGAGATATGGTAAGGTCTGGTAGGTTGTATAAAAAGTGAGATATGGTAAGGTCTGGTAGGTTGTATAAAAAGTTAGATGTGATAAGGTCTGGTAGGTTGTATAAAAAGTGAGATATGGTAAGGTCTGGTAGGTTGTATAAAAAGTGAGATATGGTAAGGTCTGGTAGGTTGTATAAAAAGTTAGATATGGTAAGGTCTGGTAGGTTGTATAAAAAGTGAGATATGGTAAGGTCTGGTAGGTTGTATAAAAAGTGAGATATGGTAAGGTCTGGTAGGTTGTATAAAAAGTGAGATATGGTAAGGTCTGGTAGGTTGTATAAAAAGTGAGATATGGTAAGGTCTGGTAGGTTGTATAAAAAGTGAGATATGGTAAGGTCTGGTAGGTTGTATAAAAAGTGAGATATGGTAAGGTCTGGTAGGTTGTATAAAAAGTGAGATATGGTAAGGTCTGTTGTATAGTGAGGTAAGGTCTGTATAAAAAGTGAGATATGGTAAGGTCTGGTAGGTTGTATAAAAAGTGAGATATGGTAAGGTCTGGTAGGTTGTATAAAAAGTGAGATATGGTAAGGTCTGGTAGGCTGTATAAAAAGTGAGATATGGTAAGGTCTGGTAGGTTGTATAAAAAGTGAGATATGGTAAGGTCTGGTAGGTTGTATAAAAAGTGAGATATGGTAAGGTCTGGTAGGTTGTATAAAAAGTGAGATATGGTAAGGTCTGGTAGGTTGTATAAAAAGTGAGATATGGTAAGGTCTGGTAGGTTGTATAAAAAGTGAGATATGGTAAGGTCTGGTAGGTTGTATAAAAAGTGAGATATGGTAAGGTCTGGTAGGCTGTATAAAAAGTGAGATATGGTAAGGTCTGGTAGGCTGTATAAAAAGTGAGATATGGTAAGGTCTGGTAGGTTGTATAAAAAGTGAGATATGGTAAGGTCTGGTAGGTTGTATAAAAAGTGAGATATGGTAAGGTCTGGTAGGTTGTATAAAAAGTGAGATATGGTAAGGTCTGGTAGGTTGTATAAAAAGTGAGATATGGTAAGGTCTGGTAGGTTGTATAAAAAGTGAGATATGGTGAGATAGGCTGTATGGTGAGATCTGGTAGGTCTGTATAAAAAGTGAGATATGGTAAGGTCTGGTAGGTTGTATAAAAAGTGAGATATGGTAAGGTCTGGTAGGCTGTATAAAAAGTGAGATATGGTAAGGTCTGGTAGGCTGTATAAAAAGTGAGATATGGTAAGGTCTGGTAGGTTGTATAAAAAGTGAGATATGGTAAGGTCTGGTAGGTTGTATAAAAAGTGAGATATGGTAAGGTCTGGTAGGCTGTATAAAAAGTGAGATATGGTAAGGTCTGGTAGGTTGTATAAAAAGTGAGATATGGTAAGGTCTGGTAGGCTGTATAAAAAGTGAGATATGGTAAGGTCTGGTAGGTTGTATAAAAAGTGAGATATGGTAAGGTCTGGTAGGCTGTATAAAAAGTGAGATATGGTAAGGTCTGGTAGGCTGTATAAAAAGTGAGATATGGTAAGGTCTGGTAGGTTGTATAAAAAGTGAGATATGGTAAGGTCTGGTAGGCTGTATAAAAAGTGAGATATGGTAAGGTCTGGTAGGTTGTATACAAAGTGAGATATGGTAAGGTCTGGTAGGTTGTATAAAAAGTGAGATATGGTAAGGTCTGGTAGGTTGTATAAAAAGTGAGATATGGTAAGGTCTGGTAGGCTGTATAAAAAGTGAGATATGGTAAGGCGATAAGGGTTTAACAGGATGTTTAAAACACAACAGTAGTTCCAAATCTATTGTGTGACACACCTCACCACACACACTTCAGTTGTACTTCAAACAGTGAGAACAAGGGGATGTAGCTTTGATATGATTGAATAAGGAGTTTATTCAGGCCACTGCAGATTTATGGTCTTCACATGAGATGCTTTATGAAGCCAATAATAACCCAACCGGATGCAGCCAGAAATTTCCATCCACATTTGATTCAGAGTAGCAGGTCAATAATACTTCTCCATAGTGAACCTCTTTTCAAAGCTCAGCTTTCACCACTCCAGTACGAAATGGAACATCTCTCTTTAATGCAAAGCCATGGATCGATGAGTGATTTGTTGAACGTAGCAGTGAGCGGACGCTTCAAGGTCGTGTTGTGCGTTTCAGTACTCTCTCACCACCGCTCCCACTCCTACTCACTTTACTGTGTGACAGCGTTATTTCAAAATGCCTCCCATTTACTCAAACGTGGAGAGCAATTTCTGGCTGCATCCGGTTCGGTTATTATTGGCTTCATAAAGCATTTGATGTGAAGACAATAAACTCCTTATTCAATCATATCAATGCCACATCCCCTTGTTCTCACTGTTTCAAATACAACTGAAGTGTGTGTTTGTGTGGACAGTGTGTGTTTGTGTGGACAGTGTGTGTGTGTGTGTGTGGACAGTGTGTGTGTGGACAGTATGTGTGTGTTTGAGTGATTGACTATCTGTATGCAGTGTACCTCGACACCTGCAAAACTCAAAACTGAAGTCAGTGGTTTCTCGGTCCTCGTTCCCCCTTTAAAAGGAAAAGTAGGCCTCGTCCCTCAACCTTACAGCTCCCTCAGTGCTCTCTCTAAACCAAGGCCTCAGCCTAGACCTCTACCCGTATTCATAAAGCTTAGAGCAAGAGTGCTGATCTACGATCTGTTTGCCTTTTAGAGCACAATCATTAAGATTACATGGAAAGGTGGAGACCTGATCCTAGATCAGCACTAGCATCTGAAATGTGAACTGGCCCCTTATAGAAGTGCTGGCAGCCAGATGATACACCCAGTATTGACAAAATATGACCACAACATGTTGATACTCTGAAACCTCTTTATTTAAAAGGATTTACAACAAACTGGCACCACTGTGTTAAGTTAAAGGGCTTTCTTTTTCTTTCGGCGCAACTTTCATTTTTGTACATAAGATGCAGACACAAAAATGTGTCACTCGGTCCATTCAAAAAGAAAATGTATACACTAATATTAGCTAAAAAAAATAAAAATAAAATGGTTGTTGAATGTATTGAGATCAACATCAATCATAAAAGCAGAGAATAAGAAATGAAATGACGTTACCTTTAGACCGGATCTAAGGTCAGTTGTTTCCTCTAATACTAAAGGATAACATCTGTGATTGGTGTTGTAGCTGAATCAGAATTAGTTAGGTAATGTTTTATTGTTTAATAATGTTTAATATGTTTTATTTACTTTCAGAATATGCTTATGTGAGATAGTCACTTGGGGCCCAGAGAGGGGAAAGGTCAGGATTGTCTTCATATTTGAACGTGTCTGTAACTATTCCTAAACCATGTGAAGGGCTCCACCATGTCTGTACTCCAGTCACTCCCTCCTTTTCCCATTGGGGGGAGGAGTATGGCAGTGTCTGGAACCATTGTATTACCCCTCTGATGTTGCCCTTCTCTTGACCTAGTATATGACCTAGAGGCACACTCTCCTCCGTGAGCTTGTCCAGGACGGGGTGTATTTGAGATGGGAGTATCTATAATTGACAATAGATATATGCCATTGGATGAGGTAATGTTTTGGTACTAGGAAGTACCAAGAACGAGAAGTAGAACCTTGTCTAAGAGACCAAACTGCACGATAATTTATAGCTAATGCTATCTGGCTATGGGATCCTCCTTTTTGTAAGTAAAAGGCCCTTTGTGAAGTTCTTATGATCTGTGGTTTATCATGTCGACTAGGGGGTGGATCTTTGCTATACAAGATCTCAGTTGCCATTATGTTGACACTCTCAGAGAATTCATTTCTAGACACTGAATTGATCTGAGAGTCACAGGGCTATGGTGAAGCTCATATTATTAAAAGATGACATTTAAGTATAACTCTGGCTGGTGTATGGTTTGTAACTCTCATCATTTAGAAATACAGGAAATTACCACGACATTGGAAAAACTGATCCTAGATTTGTACTAAAGTGTAACTTCTGCCTGGTAACAACCAATCCAAGCCTTCCACCACTGAAACCTGTCCCAATCCAAACCCAAAATAAAAATGCTCACACCACCTGATAAAACCATATCAAAGCTTAGAAAAAATAAATTTGAATCATATCAAGTATGGAAATGGATTAACCTAAAATCTTCAATCCCAAAACCCCTAGTTCCGCCAACAAATTTTATAGAAGGTGTGCATGACTAGAAACTGAATAAAACAACAAATCTTAAAACTACTATTCCGCCTGCGTTTTTGGGCTCAAACAATGTCCTTGAGAGGGTATGGAGGATAACATGGAAAACTTCTAAATCCTCCTGAAATACTTTTAAGCCGTATTAGCCTTCTAGGATTTTCCAAACCCTTTCATCTATGAAAGCCAAATAAATAATCCAACACAGAACACGCTACAAGGGTAGCAGAGCAACGATTCCCAAATCTATTGAAATTAATTATAGAACAGATATGCGGTCTGTGTTTTTCGGTACGCGTCAACATTTCTGACTGCAAAAGATGGACAGAACTTTGGACGAACTTTGCACCCATTTGAACAATGTAGCTCACTTAATTTCTCCAAGAACAAAATCCACTATTTAACAACACAGCTTTCATAGTTTCCACTCAATGCTTTTTTTGGGCAGACATCTAAAAAGGCACACACCAGGTTTTCCAAGGCCCAAATTAGTTGTTTTTCCCATTAAAATAGAACAAAACATGGACCTAGAGTGAGTCCTGATCCAAATGTTTCAGAACCACTGTTTTATGTATAGTCAGATGGCAGTGTATGAGCCTAGTGAACATTGTCCTTGGGGTTGGTTAGGTAGGACTATCCCCTGTCTGAACTACACCTATCCTGTTCTATTAGATTGAGTGGAGACCTTGGAGTACACTATTCCTCTCCTGTCTAAATAATGACGAATGGAATAACAAATCTAAACCTTATGACTCCTGTGCCATGTCCGGTCTGTTAGATTTCATCTAAACCCAGTGAACGACAACATTTATTTCCTGTTAGATTGAATCTGGAGTCAGTCATTATTAGACTGGATGACAACCCCTTAAGACAACAGATCTCAGTGCCTGAACACCATGTTTCCTGTCTACATAATGAATCTGTAATAAAAACCTTGTTAGTTTTTTATTACTAAACCACGTCTGTTAGATTGAGTCAACTGCTTCTTTCTGCTATTTTCCAGGAGCCAGTTCAGTCGTTAGTTGCCATTGTGACATTTAACGATGTTCTAGAACTACTCTGTAATGGTGATCTAACTAGGATGGACATGTTAAGCTGTGTCATTTAGGATTAATGCTTGTTTCACTTCTCGTCCTCCTTTTCTTTGCTACATTCATTCCTTCTCCCCTAATTGGAACAAGAATGATTACAAAACAAGATGTAGAAGGAGATATAGAAGAGTGGATGTAGACGAGAGGGGAAGGAGAGGAGATGGCGGGGGGGCGGTTTAGGCAGTGGTGCCCACTCCTGCTGTAGCTGGTGTGTGTTGTTGTGATGTTGGTGATGCTGTGCTGTTCAGGGCTTTTCCTCGGTGTCTCTGACCCCCTCTCCTCCTGCCTCCACCTCCTGACTTGGGCTGGAGGAGAACAGTCACAACAGAACAAGTGTTACTAAATGTTAAGCCTAGCACACAATTTATGACCACCTCTAACTTTTAGATACTTTTTTACTTTAAAAAATGAGAAATTCTCATTGAAAATGAAATGTAGCTTGTTTTTTTAAATTACACATTAGTTCAGGCCTAAACGTCATTTTAATGTTTTCATTCAAGTAAATAACCTTTTCAGTACTTTTAGAAGTCAAAGTTCATGCTGCACAGGAAAACACTCTTTAGTGTTGGGATAAATGGAAGTCATGGCAGTACTTCTTTAAGACAAACGGCACTGGCGTTTCCTTCCCTCGTTCCATTTACCTGGTTCTCTTTGTTGCCGTCTTTACATAGCGTCTCCTCCTCCCCCACTGTCTGACGCAGACAGACAACCAGACAGACGAGGGAGAGAGAGAAGGAGAGACGGATGGGGAAAGTGAAGGAGGGGACGGGGAGACAAGTTTAATGGACGGAGGTCAGGAAAGATGAAAGGAACGAGTGATGGGGCCGACGATAATGGAGGAGAAGAGTGAACGAAAGTGGGATGAGGAGGGAAAAAAGATGTACCGGTAAGTGGAATGAAAATTGAGAGCGGCAGAGAGGGCTTATTGGCAGACGAGTGTGAGGGTCAAGGAAAGGGAGGACATTTTGAAAAGAGGGATTGTGAAAGACCGGGTGATGAACAATCATAAAAGCGCGGGATAAAGAAAGAGTGAAACGAGATGGAGGGGCATCAGAAGAGAGATTAGCCAGCATATTGGGAAAGAGAAGAAAGATGCTGGTACGACACACACACCAACCTGTCCAACTTTTAGAGTACAATACGCGCACAGCATATTTTAGAGTACCATACGCATGCACGCCCCCCCCACACCAAACGCAGGTTGAAATATCAAAATAAACGGCGAACCAATTATATGAATTTGGGGAGAGGTCTAAAAACAAACATTTAAATTTAGCTAGCTCTTGCTAATTTGTCCTGAGATAAACATTAAGTTGTTATTTTACCTGAAATGCACAAGGTCCTCTACTCCGACAATTAATCCAAACATAAAACGGTCAACCGAAGCGTTTCTAGTCATCTCTCCTCCTTCCAGGCTTATTCAACTTTGAACTTATATGGTGATTGGCATCTAAACGTTCATAGTATTACTACACCGACCGGCAACATAGTTAGTCTTTCAATCACCCACGTGGGTACCTGCCTCTATAAACCAATGAGGAGATGGGAGAGGCAGGACTTGAAGCGTGATCTGCGTCAGAAATAGAAAGGAGTTCTATTTTAGCCCTTGGTAACACAGACGCTCGTTGACGAGGGCGAGCAGTGTGGGTGTAATAACTGAATAACAGGCCTCCTTGCGCGCATACGCTTTTTCAGTTCTGCCCACGAATTTTCTATAGTATTGAGGTCAGGGCTTTGTGATGGCCACTCCAATACCTTGACTTTGTTGTACTTAAGCCATTTTGCCACGAATTCGGATGTATGCTTGGGGTCAATGTCCATTTGGAAGACCCATTTGCGACCAAGCTTGAACTTCCTGACTGATGTCTTGAGATGTTGCTTCCAAGTATCCACATAATTGTCCTACCTCGTGATGCCATCTATTTTCTGAAGTGCACCAGGCCATCTTTTAGCAAAGCACCCTCACAACATGATGCTGCCACTTCCGTGCTTCACGGTTTGGATGGTGTTCTTCGGCTTGAGAGCATCATAACAATGGTCATTGTGGCCAAACAGTTCTATTTCAACAGATCAGAGGACATTTCTCCAAAAAGTATGATCTTTGTCCCAATGTCCAGTTGCAAAACGTAGTCTAGCTTTTTTTTAATGGCGGTTTTGGAGCAGTGGCTTCTTCCTTGCTGAGCAGCCTGTCAGGTTATGTCGATATAGGAATCATTTTACTGTGGATATAGATACTTTTGTACCCGTTTCCTCCAGCATCGTCACAAGGTCCTTTGCTGTTGTTCTGGGATTGATTTGCACTTTTCGCACCAAAGTACGTTTATCTCTAGGAGACAGAACACTTCTCCATCCTGAGCGGTATGACGGCTGCGTGGTCCCATGGTGTTTATACTTGCGTACAATTGTTTGTACAGATGAACGTGGTACCTTCAGTTTGGAAATTGCTCCCAAGGATGAACCAGACTTGGAGGTCTACAATAAAAAACATTGAGGTCTTGGCAGATTTCTTTTGATTTTCCAATGATGTCAAGCAAAGAGGCACTGAATTTGAAGGTAGGCCTTGAAATACATCCACAGATACACCTCCAATTGACTCAAATGATGTCAATTAGCTTATCAGAAGCTTCTAAAGCCATGACATCATTTTCTGGAATTTTCCAAGCTGTTTAAAAGGCACAGTCAACTTAGTGCATGTAAACTTCTGACCCACTGGAATTGTGATACAGTGAATTATAAGTGAAACAGTCGTTGGACGAATTGTGTCATGCAAAGTAGATGTCCTAACCTGCCAAAACTATAGTTCGTTAACAAGACATTCGTGGAGTGGTTGGAAAATAAGTTAATGACTCCAACCTAAGTGTATGTAAACTTCTGACTTCAACTGTACATCCAATCTTGATGTATTAATCTCCATGTCCGTTGACACAAACTCCGTACATGTCTGTGTGGTGCAGCTCGAGAATCAGGATGTTAGAGTCACTCAGTGGATGTATTTTTTATTTAAAATTTTAAAAATAAAATTCAGGCCCCCATTCATTTCTGTGTACTATTAACTCAGATCTCTTACATGGATAGAGAATGCTGTATGTTGGCAGGTCTACACACACACACACCATTCAGTCACTCAACACACAATGCAGAGTTTAACTTTCCTCCTACTCTTCTAGCAAGTCATTATTTGACCTCTTACTTCAGGATGTTCTCTAACCCCCTCCCTTAGTTAGAAATAGTTTGTGTAGAACAGATGGTCTGTCATGTAGAATTGGGAATCATGTCAGCTCTACTCATTACATCTATGTCCAAGACCCTCCCTCCTCCAGGTGTTGTTTCTAAGCCTCGGCCTCCCGGTAGCTGAGCAGTAGCTGTCCTGTGTCGTGGCTGTACACAAGTGTTCGGTCTAAGCTCCTCCTTCATGTCTAATGCTGCATTCATAACCAAGTGGGAAGGCGTTCATTGCCAGTTGTGAAGTCGTAAATACCAGTTGGATGCATTCACGTGCTTTGAACTTGTTGAGAAAAGCTGATTGGCTAATGGCCAACAAGCTGCATCCACCATAATCTTGCTTGTAAATCAAGTCATATTAATAGATAAAAATAGTTTATAAATAATGTTTTGTTGTTGCATTTAACTGCCAAAAATGCTGTTATAGGTAATTTCCTTAGTAGGTGACATCAGAGGTCAGCATGTGGGAGAAGTCAGAGCTCAGGGATGATAGTAATAACCAGTAGGAGGGGCATTCAAGTGGATTTTTCCCAGTCCTATGTGGTAAATACCACCTTCCCACTTGGTTATGAACGCAGGGTAGTCCCTTTCTTCACCAGTTGTTCAGTCTAAGCCCCTCCCTACCCCAGTAGCTCACCGGTAGCTGTCCTGCGCTGGGGCTGTCAGGCCGCGGTGCGGATCCTGCCTCCTCATTGGCTGACGTGGTGCCCTTCTTAGTGGACTGCATCTTGGCCTGCTGGGCCTTGGTGACTGACTGGAGCAGCTGGAGAGACACACGTACAGGTGGAGTTAGTTAGGAGGTAGTCTGGGACGCTTTAGAATAAAAGGTATAAGCCCTTCATAACACACACGACAAAGCTGGTGAAGAGACAGTGAGTTATTGTAACAATGCTCCATGACCTTTTATAAACTTATGACCATTCATAACCCCTTACAACTAGTTATAACCCCCATACCTTGGTGATGGTGCCCACAGCCTTGGTGCGTCCCTCTCTGAACACCAGTCTCTGGTCTGTGTGGAGGTACTCTGGGGTCTTGATGAATCTGAAGTGGACTGAGGCCTTGTCCCCAGTACGTAGACAGTCTCTGTTCATGGTCAGAATGGTGGCTGTCTGTCTGATGCTGCCACAGTGCACTGAGGGAGAGAAAGTCAGAAAAATAACAATTGACATACCAGTGGCATTGCAACTGGACGTGTCCCATTTTTGTGTGATTGTAGGAGGAACAAAGACCTAATATGAATATAGCTGAAACTTTAATGCTAAATTGAACATCGCCACAGTATACAAGCAACCATGAACACACCCACACGTTTAAAAGCCGCTCACCCATAGCCTGGTATCGTGGGGATATGGTGGTGGGGTGGTGCAGGACCAGTATCTCAGCCATGAACTCCCAGGTAGCCTGAGGTGTTAGTCTGGGAGAGATCATCACCATCCCCTTCCTGATGGAGGAACGCTTGATCTGGAGGAGAAGAAAGAGGGAGAGGGGTGAAAAAGGGGCCGGGGGAGGAGAGAAACATTAGGACAGACTGTCAGAAATGTGCTGATTGAGGATGTTTTTTTCCCCAATGGGAGTCATCCATTAATGGATTATGGACAGAGAATTTTCTGGAGAAAAACAAAAAGGTCCCTCTTTTTACATCTGCAGCTTATTCGAAAGTTGCTGACTTGAGCTGATCTTTAGACACAAAAGCAGACAATGTATGAACGCATGTACGACTTCATCTGTGTGGTCGTGCCTCTGTGTGGTTGTGTCTCTGTGTGGTTGTAGCCTTACAATCAGACGCGTAAAAACACACCTTTTTGAGCGCGAAGGAGGCGGTCTGTCCCCCCCGGACCTCTTTGACAGGCATCCTCTTGCGGTGGATAGATTTGACAGCGATGGAGAGGAAACTGCCCAGGGGGTCTGGTCCGAGCAGCAGCGTGTCATTCAGTCGTATCAATCCACGTAACGTAGTGCCGGATACTACTGTGCCCACACCCTGAGGACAGATAGGAGACGTCAATACAACACAGCTTGTTAAATGATTAGTGTGTGTGTGGTGCTGATGGTTGTGTGTGTGTGTGGTGTGTACTAACCGGTACCGAGTAGGTGTCATCGATCTGGAACTCGGCAGGCTCATCTTCTCGATAGGAGGTTTTAGAAGACAGTAGGTTGAGGAACATCTTCAGAAGATCCATGTTGTCTCCTGTTACATTGGAGACCTGGAAGATTGGACACATCCTAGGGGGAGAGACAGAGAGAGGAGGGAGAAGAGAAAGGAAAGAGTGGAGGATTAAGGCGACATACGTTACCCATAAATCAATTCAAATGTTATTGGTCACATACAAAAAAATTGAGCAGATGTTATTGTGGGTGAAGCGAAATGCTTGTGTTCCTAGCGCCAACAGTGCAGTAGTATCTAACAATTCACAACATTACACACAAACCTCAAAATAAAAGAATGGAATTAAGAAATATATAAATATTAGGATGAGCAATGACAGAGTGGCATTGACTAGAATACAGTATATTAACATATGAAATGGGTACAACATTATGTAACATGACTAGTGATTCCATGTCTATGTGTATAGGGCAGCAGCCTATAAGGTGCAGGGTTGAGTAACCGGGTGGTGGCCAGCTAGTGACAGTGACTAAGTTCAGGAAAGACCTTTTTGGCCTTTCTGTGACGTCGGGTGCTGTAGGTGTCCTGAGAGCAGGCAGTGGTTCCCCGGTGACGCGTTGGGCAGACCGCACCACCCTATGGAGAGCTCTGTGGTTGCGGGCAGTGGTTACCCGGTGACGCGTTGGGCAGACCGTAACCACCCTATGGAGAGCTCTGTGGTTGCGGGCAGTGGTTCCCCGGTGACGCGTTGGGCAGACCGCACCACCCTATGGTGAGCTCTGTGGTTGCAGGCAGTGGTTCCCCAGTGACGCGTTGGGCAGACCGCACCACCCTATGGAGAGCTCTGTGGTTGCAGGCAGTGGTTCCCCCCGGCACCGCACCACCCTATGGAGAGCTCTGTGGTTGCGGGCAGTGGTTCCCCGGTGACGACCGCACCACCCTATGGAGAGCTCTGTGGTTGCGGGCAGTGGTTCCCCCGGTTGCACCACCCTATGGAGAGCTCTGTGGTTGGGCAGACCGCACCACCCTATGGAGAGCTCTGTGGTTGCGGGCAGTGGTTCCCCGGTGACGACCGTTGGGCAGACCTGTGGTTGGGGCAGTGGTTCCCCGGTGACGCGTTGGGCAGACCGCACCACCCTATGGTGAGCTCTGTGGTTGCGGGCAGTGGTTCCCCGGTGACGCGTTGGGCAGACCGCACCACCCTATGGAGAGCTCTGTGGTTGCGGGCAGTGGTTCCCCGGTGACGCGTTGGGCAGACCGCACCACCCTATGGAGAGCTCTGTGGTTGCGGGCAGTGGTTCCCCGGTGACGCGTTGGGCAGACCGCACCACCCTATGGAGAGCTCTGTGGTTGGGGGCAGTGGTTCCCCGGTGATGGGCAGACCGCACCACCCTATGGAGAGCTCTGTGGTTTGCGGGCAGTGGTTCCCCTATGGAGAGCTCTGTGGTTGCGGGCAGTGGTTCCCCGGTGACGCGTTGGGCAGACCGCACCACCCTATGGAGAGCTTTGCGGTTGCAGGCAGTGCAGCTGTGAGGTTCTTAGGGTACAAGCCAAATTTCTTCAGCTTCCTATGTTTGAAGAGGTGCGGTTACGCTGCCTTCACCACACTATCTGTGTGGGTGGACCATTTCAGATTGTCAGTGATGAGTACGCTAAGGAACCGAGGACAGAGAGCAGGGAGAGCTTTTCACCTTCTCCAATGCGTTCCTGTTGATGTGGATGGGAGGAGTGCTCCCTGTCTCCTGAAGACCACGATCAGCTCCTTTGTTTTGTTGAGGCGATTTCCCTAGCACCACTCCGCCAGGGCCCTCACCTCCTCCTCATGAAACATATACCTCCGCCTTCCTTCTTCCAGGAGAGTTCTTTATTCCTGTCTGCGCAATGTACTGAGAACCCAGCTGGCTGTATGGACCGGGACAGTATATCTGGAGAGCCATGATTCCATGAAACAGAGTATGTTACCGTCCCTGAGCTCATCTACTTTATTGTCCAGGGACTGAACATTAGCGAGTAATATACTCGGAATCGGTGGATGGTGTGCACGCCTCCCGTGTTGGAATATAGAAGTCCACTCCAAACACCTCTTCCAACCACCACAAGGAAACTGTGTTAATTCACTAGTATTTACCTCTCTGAGCTGAAGTTGGATGCAGTGACGATAACGTCATCTTTGTTTTGAACCAGTACGGGGATCTTTCTACATCCTGGGGACTTCAGTAACCTCTGTAACAGATGCAGTGTCTCTGGGAAATACAAACACAATTATTAACACACATTGTGTGTGTTCATTTGTTAACCAAACAGACTAACGGGGAGGAACTGAATGGATTTTTCCAATGAAAAAAAATTAAAACAGTTACATTTCACTATGATGATCATGTTTTAATGATTTGAACAGGGCCATGTTCCACAGTCCATCTCTCACCTGCTAGGATGTTGGCTGGACACATGTCTATCTTGGTGACCACTACAAAGACTGGTACATTCAGGGCTAGAGCCAAACCTAGATGCTCCTTGGTCATCCCTACAATACCTGCATTACTGCCCACCTAGTGAGAGAGAGGAAAGGAAGGAGAGAGATGTAGAAGAGTGAGCGAGAGAAAGAGGATGAGCAAAGTCACTGACACAGTAAATGTCTGTGGTGATAAGCAACTGACCATGTGTGAGTGAAAACACAAACACACCACCCCCGTCTCTCACCATGAGCATACAGAAGTCTGGTAAGTGTCCGGTCATTCCAAACACAGTGGTTTTCAGGTACTTCTCGTGGCCGGCAAGATCTATGAAGGTGATGACCTTAGAGGACCTCTCACAGATCTTAGTCCAGTCCAGACTGCCCCCGTGATTATCTGGCTTATTCACCACCTAGGAGCAGAGACCGAGAGAGGTTGGTTTAAATCAGAGTGCTGGACAACACGCTAGGGTCAAAATGGACCAGGCTCCAAGTCAGCTTTGTTTACGTTTTGAATGCTGCTGGTCCTGTCACTCTCCGTCTCCTGCCTATGTCATCCCTATCTAACTTAATGTCCTTAGAGACTCCTAAGTCAACCCCAAGTCATTATCTTACATGTCCCTCCTGGTCAAAGCCCAGGATGTCATTCCCCACACTGCTGGTCCTGCCGCTCTCCATCTCGTGTTTGTGTCGGAAGAGTTTCTGCCTGGCGAACCCCCTGCCGTTGTCCAGCTCCCCGTGGGTCAACACCCCCAGCAGGGTGCTCTTACCGGCATCCACGTTACCCACCACCGCCACCCTGTATGGGAAGGACAGAGAGCTGTTATGTGCAACACCAAATGTTGCAGAACACTGATCCTGAAAGCAAACCAACTTCTTCTCCCTCTGAGAAGACCTAATAATAAATTGACGAATGTCTGTCTCCCACCCCCCCCTCACCTCACTTCCAGGAAGTCCTCCTCTCCGACCCGTCGGCGGATGAGGTAGTCTCGTACTTTCCCCCCTGCGTCGCTACGTTCTCTCAGCAGGATCATGTCTGCCTCTATCTGCTCACACAGGGATTGAACCGTGGCCACTGATGCCTCCATGTCCCCCTCGTCCAGACCATAGTCACCTCCGTCTGATGAAGAAACGAGGGGGGGGCGAAGCAGGAGAGAGGGTGGATGTAAGGTGAAGTCACACTAACCACACTGCCCATTACTCTGAGAACGCCCATGCTGTGTCTTTACCCAGACATAAGGCCTTAATTACAGGGTACTTGACTGCATTCCCAGTTTACGTCAGGTAATGTAGCTATAGTAGTTCCATTAAAGTTTGGGCAAATTAAAGGAACAATGGAGCAGAAGCTGAGAAGGTGGAGGCTTGACGTTTTGCCAACTGACCATTAAAGGGTTAAATCAGGATAAACAAGTTAGCTAGTGTTTCTCAGACTTAACTGGCTAAGGATGTTACATACACTGATATGCATCGGTTCCCAATTCAAGTGTTTAAGATACAAGTACATCGCTCAGCGGACTCCAGACTGATCCAAATGTAGCATGAATCGGTAAAGAAAAACCATTAAAACATGTTGTTGTTGCTTATAATACATTCTACCATCCGAAAATACCTCTTATATTGTGACAACTGATGCTCCCGCTCTGTGTTGAACCTACATGCAGTTCAACTAACCCCCGGCCAACTAACCCCCGGCCAACTAACCCCCGTAGCCTAGTCAACCTGCGCACGAGTAGCCTAGTCAACCTGCGCACGAGTAGCCTAGTCAGTAGCCAAGTCAACCTAACGAGTAGCCCAGGCCAAGCCTCAACCCCAGTAGCCAGTCAACCGAGTAGCCTAGTCAACCTGCGCCAGTAGCCTAGTCAACCTGCGCACGAGTAGCCTAGTCAACCTGCGCACGAGTAGCCTAGTCAACCTGCGCACGAGTAGCCTAGTCAACCTGCGCACGAGTAGCCTAGTCAACCTGCGCACGAGTAGCCTAGTCAACCTGTGATCTGGGACCAACCTGACTGGTCTCAGATCTGTTTGTGTTTAAACAACTGACAAAAAGCACAACTGATCTGGGACATCAGGTCTGTGTTCTGTAAGGGGGTCACCATTGATCTGTGTTTATTGGAGATGTTTACACATGAGCACCATGTGTTCTGTTGTGTGGTTTAGGTATATGGCCCGAAAATAAAGGTAGGAAAGTAGGTTATCCCTTCTCACCTGAGCCCACTCCCACCACATAAATGGTCTCCCCACATCCTTCATCCATCCTCTCTCGGAGTTGCCGTAGTAACGAGTCATACTGTTCTCCTGTGGGGCTGACCAGAGTCTGCTAGGAAAGAGAGAAAATATATGTTTAGGTTCATTCACTGGTGTTATGGTTGTTTGATAATTGACAGAAACTTAGATAAGTGTTTAAAATAACATTTTATTGTAAACTGGACTCTGTGATACATCTAAATTTACAACGTAAATAAAAAAAAACATAACATTACAGTTTATGTCCAGTAGAGGACAGGGCAGAATAACACTAACAAAACAAAGTAAGAACGGCCAGACAGACAGCATGCAAATATTGAAGCAAGTAGCTAGAAGCTAGGCCTGGGTCGTTTGTTGACGTTACAATGACGTAGCCTAGCTTCTGGCAAGCCTGACCAAGTTGTAAATGTGCACATGCATGATGATTCATGCAATTATGAACATACTGATGTTTAAGCCACACTTTATTATTTGAAATAAATTATATTTGCAAGATAAATATAGGTTTCAGGCCTGATTGGTGTCAGTTTTGCCCCCCAGCTAACACGCCAGACTCCAACTAATAATAGTCTTCAGTTTAGAATAGAATTAGTTTAAATCAGCTGTGTTTGCTGGGGAGAAAAGTGTGGCACCAAATCAGGCCCCCGAGGACTGGAGTTGCCAAGGCCTAAATCTGGTCAAATCATCTTTGGTTGTTTCGCCAACTGTTGTGTCTACACAGAGTGGCACCTATATACGTGTCATTCATTCACCATTGCATGTTTTGGTTGGTACTGGTCACTCGAAAAAATACATGTCCGGTCATACTTCAACCAAATTAAATGTCATTATAAAATTGTCATTTTCATTTAAAAAAATAGCAACATATTTTTTGTTAAAGCTGATGTAAAATTGAAATCCACGCATGCATATGCCATGTAGCTAGCTTTAGCTGAGTCGAGAGCAGGGCCTACCTTGCTAGTAAAGTCTAAATGATCCTCGGACTCGCCGTTAACATTCTCCCCGTCTTCGAAGCACTCTGCCCCTGAAAGGTCATCCCCACAGTCCGGTGCGAATATAGAAACTGGTACTACGGATTCCTCTTTCGGTAATGTCCCCGGGCTTAGCCCTGGCTCTATTGCTGCCAACGACGCCATCTCCCGAAACCTTCAGAAAAAGTAATTCAATTGCAAACTGCTAGCATAACATAGCTAAGCTAACATTAGCTCACAAATCAAGCTTGCTACTGACACCAACATATTATGATGCAATGCATGCAACAATTGTGTACAGCAACTGCTTACGGTTTAAATTAGGCTAAAACGTTCCTTACGTAGCAATTCATGTTGTATTAGTACTGTTAAGAAAACATATACATTTAACATACCAGAAGTAGCAGTGTACATAGAAGGTTTGCTTTAGGTAGCCTATATGAGTGTGGCCCGCCCCTATGTTAAATACAGAAACAGGATTGGCTACCCTCCGTTCTTGAACGTTGACAGGTGTTCAACACAGAATGGAATTATTTCACTGAAACAGAAAATCAATACATTTTTCTCTTAGAGTTTTGACTCTCTTTCAATGTGTCATATGCACACGTAATATAGTGTGTGCACGATTATAGAAACGCCTTAGAGCAAATATTTGAATAAAGTATTAAAATACTGTATGGTAAGTAATGTGTGTAGTAACTATATTTACCACTAGATCGCAGTTTCATTGGTCAAAATACAGTGGATGGACACCTACATTGACTGTACTCGAAAGGATCAAATGAATCACTAAAATGTCCAGTTTTGTTGTGTAAGACTCAGAAACACCCCACTACAGGCTGGAAGGGAGAAGAATGAAACGAGAAAGAATGAAAAATCAAATAGATAGAGCCCTCCACCCTGTTGATAAATATGTCCCAAATGGCACCATATTCCCTACATAGTGCACTACTTTTGACAAGAGCTCTATGGGCACCGATAAAAAACAAATGTGTACGCTATATGGTGCCATTTGGTACATTCTCTGGCAACTCACTCCAAATATATGTGACTATCTTCGAGTGGAGGCTGCTAAGGGGAGGATGGCCCATGTTAATGGCTGGAATAATGTCTGGAATGGTTTCCATGTGGTTGATACCATTCCATTGACTCCATTCCATCCATTACTATGAGCAATCCTCCCCTCAGCAGACTTGACTGCTTCCTTCTATTGCTTGGTTGGAAATGTAGGTTGGTGATATTATTGGCCCTGATTGGTCACCACTTTTACAACTCCTTCTCTTATTGGCTAGTACAAAATTCTAAACCCTGCCCTTTCTACAATACCAGACTGTAAAATGAAAACTTTGTCACTTTTCAGGCTTTTTCTGCTGAGATTTCATTGAGAAGTCTGCCAAGATGGTATGTATGACTGTAATTAATTCAGAACTATTCTTTTATCAACTTCCTCTGCTTTCAAACTATCTACACTCTATAGCATATCAGATACATTGTTTAAACACCTCCCTTTCAAAGGCAAATCAATACAAGGTAGAGGGACAGGGAGTTAGTTAGCTGGTAAAGTTTGTGTGCAGCTTCTGAAATTGATGTTTTGCTTTGATACTGTGTTATCATGATTATTATTATCACAGTACAAATAACCTTGGGACAACTGGAATTTAATATGAGTCTGTGATTAAATGACTTTCATTGCCGATATGATTTATTCTACTACAGGGGCAGTCCATACAATCCATATGTGGTTCTTTGTGGTCTTTTGCAATAGTGTTCCTTATATTTGATGTACTGTGAATTACTGTGAGTGGTGAGTCTGGAGATTAGTTGGATTCAGGGTTGTAAAAAGTAAGAGGATGACACCTGTATATTCTACAGCCTTTAGATCAGCGCTCTCCAACCCTGTTCCTGGAGAGATACCCTCCTGTAGGTTTTCACTCTAACCCTGTTCCTGGAGAGCTACCCTCCTGTAGGTTTTCACTCCAACCCTGTTCCTGGAGAGCTACCCTCCTGTAGGTTTTCACTCCAACCCTGTTCCTGGAGAGCTACCCTCCTGTAGGTTTTCATTCCAACCCTGTTCCTGGAGAGCTACCCTCCTGTAAGGTTTTCACTCCAACCCTGTTCCTGGAGAGCTTACCCTCCTGTAGGTTTTCACTCCAACCCTGTTCCTGGAGAGCTACCCTCCTGTAGGTTTTCACTCCAACCCTGTTCCTGGAGAGCTACCCTCCTGTAGGTTTTCACTCCAACCCTGTTCCTGGAGAGCTACCCTCCTGTAGGTTTTCACTCCAACCCTGTTCCTGGAGAGCTACCCTCCTGTAGGTTTTCACTCAGTTGTAACTAACCCAATTCAGCTTATAAACCAGCTAATTATTAGAATCAGGTGAGCTAGATTAGGGTTGTAGACCGTAGGATACCCAATAGTTCAGCAGTCCAGAAATATTCTGTGTCACAATATCAATGTGTCTAACTTTGTTGCTTTGAACCACAAGAAATGTACAACGTCAATGTATTCTATCCCCAACGAATTACGGAGTTTCTGAGAATTGACTGGAGACTCCACCTGTTTGATGATTAACGTCATTATTGATCTGAGATACAGAGACAGGTGATGCAGTGTTCCAAGGTGCGGCCCAGGTATAGGGTCTAACTACCATATCTTCTACGTGACTATTACCATGTGATACCAGGGACATTGACCCACTGATACAGAGGACACAATGACTACCATTTATTAGATCCAACCAATGATTGTTTGAAGGGAGGTATTATGTGAATCTCAATAGCATCATTGACGATGCAGTGTCGCACGCACGCACACACACACACACACACACACACCACAGATTGTAGTACAGACAGAGGGTGTGGTAGGGTCTTAGCTCGTCTTTGAATCACCAGTTTCATCCTCTATTTTTTTTAGTCTCACTGTTGTAAACCATTTAAGACTTTACTGTCTCCTTGTGACCACTTCCTGACCATCTCAACGGTCAAACAGCATTCAAACAACGTTTAGGTCCTGTTTTGCTGCTTTTATGACCCTGTGTTCGGTATTTTATGACTGATCCCAGATATGATTGTGCAAACATGGCGTGACAATGACTGTAGGAGTCGTCTAGTACAAACAGATCTGGGACCCGGATATGGTTTTATTACCCATGGGTGTTTCACTCACTACCCCAATAAGGTTGATCATTAACACTGAACAAGATAACCTGACCATAGGTTCTGTTACCGTGGTTCCATGTGCACCATAGACATGCTGATACGAATCTGAAAAACACAGGTGGCTGGTGGCATCTTAATTGGGGATGACGGGCTCATAGTAATGACTGGAACTGAATTAATGGAGTGGTATGGAACTCATCATGGTTTTCCACGTGTTTGATACTTTTCCATTCACTCCATTCCAGCCGTAATTATGAGATGTCCTCCCCTCAGCAGCCTCCTGAGCTGTAACGTTTATGCAGTAGTACATGCCAGTTATGGATAACAACGTTTTCAAAAACACAAAGGTCATACAACGTTCATACTGATGTCATTGACACTTAAGGATGATCAACTAAAGGTTCATTGCTCCATTGTCATGTCAACTCCATCGTCATGTCAACTCCATCGTCATGTCAACTCCATCGTCATGTCAACTCCATCGTCATATCAACTCCATCATCATGTCAACTCCATCGTCATGTCAACTCCATCGTCATGTCAACTCCATCGTCATGTCAACTCCATCATCATGTCAACTCCATCGTCATATCAACTCCATCGTCATGTCAACTCCATCGTCATATCAACTCCATCGTCATGTCAACTCCATCGTCATGTCAACTCCATCGTCATATCAACTCCATCGTCATGTCAACTCCATCGTCATATCAACTGGGCCTAGATGAACATTATCCCTGTTATGGGAACCAAACTCTGCAGACCAATGAGATTTATTTTCCCCACTTCTCATTTACTCTTAGTCTCTGCTATTTGTACTGTTCATTTGGCAAGGTAACTGTTTTCTATGAGCTCAGTGCAGTAAGACGCTTATTATCTTTGTATTCATCCCATTTGTTAACCCTTTAGTTGTCTAATTTCTCCTTCCTAGACGTTCCGTGTGGAAAACATGTCCTTCAAGCAGGGTCAGGAGATGACGTTCACAGGGAAGACCAAGTCTGGAGCCTCTAAGTAAGATCCTGGCACTTCACCTTTCAACTCAAACCCAACACAGTGTTTCCCCTAGCATTAGTCCTAGAGACACTCCTAGTGCCTCACTCACAAGATTTAGCAGAACCCTGACACTCTTGGTTTCAATTCAATGTTTTGGTGCTTGTAGCCCTGATTGTACTTTTTGGGTATTTCGCAGCCCACCAAGTGTATATATGGGAAACACTGCAAACAGTGCACATACAAGTCACCATTGGTTTCAACTATTGGTTTCAACTACTGGTTTCAACTACTGGTTTCAACTACTGGTTTCAACTATTGGTTTCAACTACTGGTTCAACTATTGGTTTCAACTACTGGTTTCAACTATTGGTTTCAGCTACTGGTTCAACTATTGGTTTCAACTATTGGTTTCAACTACTGGTTTCAACTATTGGTTTCAACTATTGGTTTCAACTACTGGTTTCAACTACTGGTTTCAACTACTGGTTTCAACTATTGGTTTCAACTACTGGTTTCAACTACTGGTTTTGGTGTTTGTAGCCCCGGATGTCACATTGGGGGCCTTTGCAGCCCACAATATACATACCAAAAGGTTGTCATGGTTATTGACATGGTTTCAATTCAATTTGGCTAAGCAAAAACAAACCACGCTCATGGAGAACTTATTGTGTTACTTTTTTTGGACTGAATTATCATATCTCATTTCCTGTTTCATTTTATTTTATCTCCCCCATCTCTCCCTCTCTTTCTCTCACTCTCTCTAAATCTCCCCCCTCCTCCATCTCTACCCCCCCATAGCTTCACCATCAACATTGGCCACGACAGTGACAACTACGCCCTCCACTTCAACCCTCGTTTCAACCACGGACACATCGTGTGTAACTCTCTGTCTGGAGGAAGCTGGGGAGACGAACTCAAGGAAGGTCACTTCCCCTTCCAGGATGGAGAGCAGTTCAAGGTGTGTGTGTGTGTGTGTGTGTGCTCGCGTGTGTGTGTGTGTGATAAGGTAATAATCACCAGTCTAACATTTCATCATAGGTCAGTCTGGTCACACAGTCTGACTCTAACTGCAAATATAATGTGTAACAGATTTAGAGTCCACAGTTAGTCTACACTGGTGATTATAACAGCATCTATTGTATAAGTACATCTGATAGAGTAATCTCAATGGCTCATAGATTTGGCTCACTAGGAAGCCAGTGTAAGCCCGCCTAACTGTTGAATTGAATCATTACAAATAAGTCATTAACCAGGAGCCATTCAAATAACGTCTACAGAAATAAAGCAGTAGATCATTATAACTTGCCTCAAAGATTCTAGCCTCCCGTGCCTGACTGCTACAGACTGCAGACTCCAAGACACATGGCTGGTAAATTAAATTCTAAACCTTTCTCTCTCTCCATTTCTCTCTCTCTCTCTCTCTCTCTCTCATCCCTCCGTCCAGCTGGTCCTCAACTTCACCAATGAGCAGTTCTACATCAAGCTGCCAGACGGTCACATGATGGACTTCCCCAATCGCCTTGGCGACTGCAAGTACAACCACATCATGGTTGACGGAGATGTCAAGGTCATCAGCTTCAAGATCAAATAGAGGTTGACCTTTAATCTCTAACAGTTGTCTAAATCCTTTGAAACAATACCTGTGAATTTATTTATACCAACTCTGAGCTCTCATTGTGTACGTTGTGTAGTGAGAGGAAAACCCACTAGATGGCGCCACTGTCAAACACACTTCTACCAGAAACCTGTGGAGAGACCATTCCAGATGTGTTAATAAAACCTCCGTGAAAGCAAACAATGTTTTCAATATCTTTATGTGGCCTTTGTATAAACTTTGAATACTTTTGGTGTGTCCTTAACGAGAGGCCGAATCTTTATTTCCTTACTCACTAGTGTTGGAGATAGAATCACAAGCTTTCCGATGCACCTGCAATAACATCTGCAAATCTGTAGCAACCAATAAACTTCAATTTGATTTAGTGTATTCTCTTTTTCTCTTTCCCTCTCTCTCTCTCTCGCTCAACCCCCCCCCCATACTCATACAGCGGTCAGTCATGACATCATCAGAGCGAGACACATTACTGTTTATTAGACTGTAGCCTGGGTGTTAATCCTCTTCTGCACACACACACACACACACACACTAGTGTAGCCTGGGTGTTAACCATGGTCTCCCACCGTAAAATAATTGACTGTGAACTCACTAGGTCAGTGTACTCACTTATACAGTCTATTGTCACTGTCCTGCCTGTCTGTCTGTTTGCCTGTCTCCTGTCTGTCTGTCTGTCTGCCTGCCTCCCTGTCTTTCTGTCTGTCTGTCTGTCTGTCTGCCTACTGCCTGTTTGCCTGCCTGCCTCCTGTCTGTCTGTCTCCTGGGTGAACTAGAACATCAGTGGACTGAACTCACACTTGGCCTTCTAGGAATTTTAGTAGCTTTTTAGTAGTAGTAGTGGTTGATACCAATTCAATGCTAACTCTCTTTACGAAAGATGTTATTCTATGCTGAGTCATGACTAAGGCTGAGCAACAAGCTATCAAGGATGGCTGGCAGCCTAGCGGTTAGGAGGTAGGTCCCGTAACCAAAACGTTACTAGTTCTAATCCCAGAGCCGACAAGGTGAAACATCTGTTCATGTGGCTGTGAGCAAGGCACTTAACCCTAGTTGCTCCAGGGTTGTCATTGATCATTGGCTGTGACCTCCCTCTCTGATAGGTGTCTCTCTGAGTGTCTCAGGGGGAGTTGGGTAAAAAAACACATCCATTTCACACGTGTGTATAGGACAATTATGTGCAATAGGACAAATATAATTCAGTTAACAGAGGACCAGCTTTTGATTAGATATTGATTGACATAAACTGGACTCAAGTAACTAACTTTCAGTTAAAGTAATTAAGTAACGAACTGTCAGTTGAAGGACAATTAATATCAATCAACTCAAGTTATTCAGACCAAATGGTTCGCATACAGTTGTAGTCAGAAGTTTGCATACACCTTAGCCAAATACATTTAAACTCAGTTTTTCACAATTCCTGACATTTAATCCTAGTAAAAATTCCGTCTTAGGTCAGTTAGGATCACCACTTTATTTTAAGAATGTGAAATGTCAGAATAATAGTAGAGTGATTTATTTCAGCTTTCATCACATTCCCAGTGGGTCAGAAGTTTACATGCACTATATTAGTATTTAGTAGCACTACCTTTAAATTGTTTAAAACTTGGGTCAAACGTTTCAGGTAGCCTTCCACAAGCTTTCCACAATAAGCTGGGTACATTTTGGGCCATTCCTTCAGGCAGAGCTGGTGTAACTGAGTCAGGTTTGTAGGCCTCTTTGCTCGCACGCGCTTCTGCCCACAAATCTTCTATAGGATTGAGGTCAGGGCTTTCTGATGGCCACTCCACTACCTTGACTTTGTTCTCCTTAAGCAGTTTTGCCACAACTTTGGAAGTATGCTTGCGGTCATTGTCCATTTGGAAGACCCATTTGCGACCAAGCTTTAACTTCCTGACTGAGGTCTTGAGATGTTGCTTCAATATATCCACATAATTATCCTTCCTCATGATGCCATTTATTTTTTGAAGTGCACCAGTCCCTCCTGCAGCAAAGCACCCCCACAACATGATGCTGCCACCTCCGTGCTTCACGGCTGGGATGGTGTTCTTCAGCTTGCAAGCATCCCCCTTTTTCCTCCAAACAGTTCTATTTTTGTTTCATCAGACCAGAGGACATTTCTCCAAAAAATACGATCTTTGTCCCCATGTGCAGTTGCAAACCGTAATCTGGCTTTTTTTATGGCGGTTTTGGAGCAGTGGCTTCTTCCTTGCTGAGAGGCATTTCAGGTTATGTCGATATAGGACTTGTTTTACTGTGGATATAGATACTTTTGTACCTGTTTCCTCCAGCATCTTCACAAGGTTCTTTGATGTTGTTCTGGGATTGATTTACACTTTTCGCACCAAAGTACGTTCATCTCTAAGAGACAGAACGCGTCTCCTTCCTGAGCGGTATGATGGCTGCGTGGTCCCATGATGTTTATACTTGCGTACTATTGTTTGTACAGATGAACGTGGTACCTTCAGTTTGGAAATTGCTTTGGAAATTGCTCCCAAGGATGAACCAGACTTGTGGAGGTCTACATTTTTTTTCTGAGGTCTTGTCAGATTTCTTTTTGATTTTCCAATGACGTCAAGCAAAGAGGCACTGAGTTTGAAGGTAGGCCTTGAAGTACATCCACAGGTACACTTCCAATTGACTCAAATTATGTCAATTAGCCTATCAGAAGCTTCTAAAGCAATGACATAATTTTCTGGAATTTTCCAAGCTGTTTAAAGACACAGTGAACTTAGTGTATGTAAACTTCTGACCTACTAGAATTGTTATACAGTGAATTATAAGTGAAATAATCTGTCTGTAAACAATTTTTTGAAAAATTATTTGTGTTATGCACAAAGTAGATGTCCTAACCGACTTGCCAAAACTATAGTTCAACAAGAAATTTGTGGAGTGGTTGAAAAACGAGTTTTAATGACTCCAACCTAAGTGTATGTAAACTTCCAACTTCAACTGTAATCTGTATCCAAGCAGTCCAGTCTGTGTTGTGGTTCTGTAGGTCCTGTTAGTATTAACATCAATCAACTCACGTTATTCAGACCAAATGGCTCATATAATCTGTATCCACGCTGTCCAGTCTATGTTGTGGTTCTGTAGGTCCTGTTAGTCTATTTTGGCAGGATGAATAACGCGAGACATTCCTGAGAGACAATTTACAGGACAACACGAAGAGACCTGCCTCAAGGCTTTGGAATGTTGCATGGTGGGACCACATTCCCTGGTGAGAGGCGGCGGTCTGGAGAGTGTGTGTGTGGGGAAGGTAGGGTAGGTGTGGGGGGTAGGAGTGGGGGTGTAGGGGTAGGGTGTGTGTGTGTGGGGGGGAAGGTAGGGGTAGGTGTGGGGGGTAGGAGTGGGGGTGTAGGGGTAGGTGTGTGTGTGTGTGTGGGGGGAAGGTAGGGGTAGATGTGGGGGGGGTAGGAGTGGGGGTGTAGGGGTAGGTGTGGGGGAGGTAGAGGTATGTGTGTGTGTGTGGGGGGATTAGGGGTAGGTGTGTGTTGGGGGGGGCGGAGGTAGGGGTAGGTGTGTGTGTGTGTGTGTCAGTGGGGTCCATCATAGACACATAGAGTGAGGAAACTAGCCACCAACAGGACACACAGTGCATTCTTACAATTGCTGATAAATGTGATGGTATGATTGCCACACATTACACTGTATGTGAAAGTTAACTAACTCTAAAACCTTTGCCAGCAGAGGGCAATATCGTAGTCATTTTACCTCTAAATCAATCTGTCAAAACTTTATTAGAACAATCATGTAATAAAAGAACACAAGATGAGAAAAACCAACCAAGAACATTAGCTTGACACATTTTTGGCAATATGACAACAACGTCGAAGTAAGAAACAAAATACACAGTGACTGGTTGAATGACATGTCAATATGTCACAAGAAATACACAGTGACTGGTTGAATGACATGTCAATATGTCACAAGAAATACACAGTGACTGGTTGAATGACATGTCAATATGTCACAAGAAATACACAGTGACTGGTTGAATGACATGTCAATATGTCACAAGAAATACACAGTGACTGGTTGAATGACATGTCAATATGTCACAAGAAATACACAGTGACTGGTTGAATGACATGTCAATATGTCACAAGAAATACACAGTGACTGGTTGCATGACATGTCAATATGTCACAAGAAATACACAGTGACTGGTTGAATGACATGTCAATATGTCACAAGAAATACACAGTGACTGGTTGAATGACATGTCAATATGTCACAAGAAATACACAGTGACTGATTGAATGACATGTCAATATGTCAGAAGAAATACAGCAGCCTACATGATGAATGCAAACTGGAATCCCCTGGCAAAATATATGTCAAACAGCTATTGCTGCAGATGTAGGATCTTAATCTGATCACTCTGTTGCAGGACAACTTTCCTGTAATGTGTGAAATTAAACAATTAGAGGTTTGAGGTTTGACAAGGCTTTGAGTTAGAAAAAAACTTTCTTAAATTTGTCATTTCCACTTTGACATTCCAGACTTGATTTTCCCTTACGAAAAATCTATCAATCCCTACAGAAAACGTCCATTAATTATAATCCACATAATAATTCACTTTTCCTGTTGCTGCAGGGTTATTTTCCTGCTGTAGCAAACTGGCACAAATTAAGATCCAACACCTGTATAACTATATACCAATAATATTCAGATGATGTAAAAATACAAAAACTACTGAGTTTAGAGGAAGCCATGTTGTTAGGTCAAGTTTATGCTGCACTAACTACTCAAATAACAATTTGTTTGTTTTGGAGGCTGCTCTTGCCCCAACAGCTATAAAGAAATGTCCTCATGTTTTCACCAAATCCAAGGTGCTCCTCAGAGTGAAAAGATAAAAATGCTGTATCAGAAATGCTTTGGGAATAGTGCTCTTGTCAGAATAACTCCCCCTCTTTTATAGTTCCTGCATGGATGACCTATCCTCCCCAGCATAAAAAGGATTTAAGTCAAGTATAATAGTTCCTACTTGTGTCACGTCAAAATACTTCCCCCCTCTTCTCCTATATTTCCTGTAGGGGTGCTCCGTCTGCTGACCCCAGGTCACCTCTACTCTGATTATAGATCCTGTAGGGGTGCTCCGGCTGCTGACCCCAGGTCACCTCTACTCTGATTACAGATCCTGTAGGGGTGCTCCGGCTGCTGACCCCAGGTCACCTCTACTCTGATTACAGATCCTGTAGGGGTGCTCCGGCTGCTGACCCCAGGTCACCTCTACACTGATTACAGATCCTGTAGGGGTGCTCCGGCTGCTGACCCCAGGTCACCTCTACTCTGATTACAGATCCTGTACAGATCCTGTAGGGGTGCTCCGGCTGCTGACCCCAGGTCACCTCTACTCTGATTACAGATCCTGTAGGGGTGCTCCGGCTGCTGACCCCAGGTCACCTCTACTCTGATTACAGATCCTGTAGGGGTGCTCCGGCTGCTGACCCCAGGTCACCTCTACTCTGATTATAGATCCTGTAGGGGTGCTCCGGCTGCTGACCCCAGGTCACCTCTACTCTGATTATAGATCCTGTAGGGGTGCTCCGGCTGCCGGGTCTCCCCTACTTGACCCTGTGCTCTGACCCTTCTGAGCCAGATAGTCCTTATAGTTCCGGGTCAGGAGGGTGTACAACAGAGGGTTAATGCAGCTATTCCCATAGGTCAGACACGTTACAAAGAAATTCATGTAACTGTGAGTGGCAGGAGACAGAGCCCTGAGGGACTGTGGGGAAAATAACTGTGCCAACTGCCACCCCCAGAAAGGCAGGAAACACACCCAGTACGCTACAATGATACAAAAAATCATTGTTACTACCTTTTGTTTTAAGCCTCGTCTTCTCGCTGAACGGCTGCTTCGTCCCAAGCTAGCCTGAGCGGTCCAATAGCGACGTGCTAGGCCAGCGTAGAGACCAACAATGACTAAACCGGGTACGAGGACGCTGGTTAGAAACAGGACGGTGAGGTAGGCCTTGAAGGCCTCGTGGGTCCACGTCGGGTAACAGATCCGCTTGACGTTCCCGGCCGCGTTCGACTTCCCTTCCCTCAGCCGTATCATAATCATCATGGGTAGTGTCAGGACAAACGCCGCGAACCAGATGACGGCCGCCACTACCTTCCGTCCCCGCGTGCTGGATCGCCGGGCGTCAAACGGCTTTGCCACGGCCCGGTAGCGCTCCAACGACATAGCGACCAGGACGAAGACGCTGGCGTGCATGGTGAGGAGATCGAGACTCAGGAGGACCCGGCAACCGGCCTCGCCGAACAACCAATCGTGAGCAAAGTAGGTGCAGATGACGAATGGGATCGTAGAGAGGTAGAGGAGGTCGGCGAGGGCAAGGTTGAGTATATAGACGTACATAGAGCCGGATCGGCGGAGAGCCGCGGAACGCATGATGAAGAGGGTGTAGATGTTGCCCGCCACCCCCATGGCGAGCATGATTAGGAGGGTAGCGCCGAGGAGAGAGGTCACCCACAAACCTCCACCCCCGGAGCTACCCCCTCCAGAGACACCGCCCAAGCCCCCAGAACCAAGCTGGGGGGAGATGGAGGTCACGATGGGTGTCTGGCTCTGGTTCATTGTTGGGGAAAGGTTTGAGTTCATAAATAAGGCCAGCACGTCCCTACAATGAAGTGATCACTTTACTGGGATAAACTGTTATTACTATTAGTATTCAGAAAGATTTTAAACAGTTGCTTATGGATTCCAAACGGATTTTAAAGTGCTCCATGTTGGAGTGAATAGAGAATCATTAAGAATGTGAGGCGACTTTCAGCACTGCATAAGATCCAGTGAAAAACAGACAGAACCAGACAAAAACAACAACTGTTCTGCATTGTTGAGGGAGATAGCACGTTGTTCTGCATTGTTGAGGGAGATAGCACGTTGTTCTGCATTGTTGAGGGAGATAGCACGCTGTTCTGCATTGTTGAGGGAGATAGCACGCTGTTCTGCATTGTTGAGGGAGATAGCACGTCAGCATGTCACTGCACCTTTTAAACCTGCTGGAAACTGTGTATGTGACAAGTAACATTTGACTTGAAAACACATAAATCGTCTTTGGCCTTCTGACTCTTTATCTAAATTGAATCTAAATCCAATAGGAAAACAGGCCGTGTGTAGTGATGCTTCAACAGTGGCTTCAGTTCCACTACGACTGTTAACCTGCAGCTTTAAGGTGAACCAGGACATGGCTGACAAGTCCACCTCATCGAGTGTCTCTTATCTCCCGATGTTTCCACGTCCCCGCTCCAGCTCCTCCAAGCCCCCATGATCCTTTCCTTCCCGCGGGTACCGGACGAAGCCCAGGCGATACAGAAAAACAGACAGACGCTTCAGTTTCTAGTGGACTTGAACCGCACCGGTGACTTGGGATTGGGAGTAGCTTGATGTCCTGAGTTGACAGTGTGTTGTCGTTGGTCAGTTTGTGGTGATTCAGAAGCTCTCAGACTGTATCCAGAGGCTAGTTTGTCTTGCGTTCTCAGCTGGCACGGTGGATGGTCATTGTTGGTACCTCTCAAAAGGTCAATGTTGGGGTGTTCCAATAGAGTAACTGGGGCCCCTTCTAGTGTTTCATTCCAGAGCTCTTCATAGGCGTTTTGTTGTGTCCGTCTTCTTCTTTCCTTCAACTGCTGTCCTCTATTCTCTTTCCTTCTCTCTGTCCTCTGACCCCTTTCCTTCTTCCTCTTTGTCCCCTTTACCTCTCTCTTGCTCTGTTTCTCCTCTCTCTCTCTCTCCCCGTCCCCCTCACTCTCTCTCCCCGTCCCCCTCGCTCTCTCTCTCTCCCCGTCTCTCTCTCTCTCTCTCATATAGGTGTAACCCAGGATGACTCTATGGATTTATGAGTCCTGCTCTCTTTAAACACCTGGGTGCAGTTTTAAACACCCCTGGTTCGCTGGCGCTAAAAAAAACACACACACACACACACACACACAACACACACACACACACACACACACACACACACACACACACACACACACACACACACACACACACAATGCAATTGACACACACACAAACGCAGGTACGCACACATGTATGCACAAGGATGCATACAACCTAGCATACATAAACACAAACACACACACACACACACACACACACACACACACACACACACACACACACACACACACACACACACACACACACACACACACACACACACACACACACTGACATATCATTCAACCTCTATATCTCACACATGAACTCTTTAGAAGTCATTTTCAAATCATTTACATATTTAAGACAAGAGGAGACCAATGTATGGATTTATAAAAAAATAGTTTGTAGTACCTCAAACATGAACATTTACAACCAATCTTCTTCTATGTTGGAAAACACCCTTGATAACACGAATAAAAGCACGACATGGGAGGAATGACAAGTATGTATCAATCAATGATACATTCTTTGCATGTCTCCTCAGTCTAAATATGTTGTCTAATACCTTCAAATATCTTCGGTCATACAGGATATGTAGAAAGAGAGATCTGGCATATTCTTGAAACACCACAAAATGGCACTATAAAAAACCCCACTAACTGTTTATACACAACCATAACAGGGTTGAACATTATCCATAGTTATATTCAAATGTATATCTTTACTTATCTCCTAACCAAACTCACCCATCAAAAATGTCAATTTCTAAGATATTAATAGGGAACTTTAAAAGTAAACATTTAAATCACATTGATCTGAGAGATTAAAGTAATGACATAGTGTAAGGCACAGTGGTTGACCATGATAACAGGTCCTGCAGTCTAGTGTGTTTGTACATCTGTCTTTCTTAGGCAAGGACAGCCTAACCTAACTCTAACGTCTTGGTGATCTCCAGGATGGGCAGAGGGAAGGAGGAGGAGAGGAGGAACAGAAGACGGGTAGAGGAGAGGAGGAGGAGAGGAGGAACAGAAGACGGGTAGAGGAGAGGAGGAGAGAGGAGGAACAGAAGACGGGTAGAGGAGAGGAGGAGAGAGGAGGAACAGAAGACAGGTAGAGGAGAGGAGGAGAGGAGGAACAGAAGACAGAAGATGGGTAGAGGAGAGGAGGAGAGAGGAGGAACAGAAGACAGGTAGAGGAGAGGAGGAGAGAGGAGGAACAGAAGACAGGTAGAGGAGAGGAGGAGAGAGGAGGAACAGAAGACAGGTAGAGGAGAGGAGGAGAGAGGAGGAACAGAAGACAGGTAGAGGAGAGGAGAGGAGGAACAGAGACAGGAGAGAGAGAGGAGGAACAGAAGACAGGTAGAGGAGAGGAGAGAGAGAGGAGGAACAGAAGACAGGTAGAGGAGAGGAGGAGGAGAGGAGGAACAGAAGACAGGTAGAGGAGAGGAGGAGAGAGGAGGAACAGAAGACAGGTAGAGGAGAGGAGGAGGAGGAGGAACAGAAGACGGGTAGAGGAGAGGAGGGAGAGGAGGAACAGAAGACGGGTAGAGAGAGGAGGAGGAGGAGGAACAGAAGACGGGTAGAGGAGAGGAGGAGAGAGGAGGAACAGAAGACGGGTAGAGGAGAGGAGGAGAGAGGAGGAACAGAAGACGGGTAGAGGAGAGGAGGAGGAGAGGAGGAACAGAAGATGGGTAGAGGAGAGGAGGAGAGAGGAGGAACAGAAGACGGGTAGAGGAGAGGAGGAGGAGAGGAGGAACAGAAGACGGGTAGAGGAGAGGAGGAGGAGAGGAGGAACAGAAGACGGGTAGAGGAGAGGAGGAGAGAGGAGGAACAGAAGACAGGTAGAGGAGAGGAGGAGAGAGGAGGAACAGAAGACGGGTAGAGGAGAGGAGGAGAGAGGAGGAACAGAGAAGAGGAGAGGAGGAGGAGGAGAGGAGGAACAGAAGACGGGTAGAGGAGAGGAGGAGAGAGGAGGAACAGAAGACGGGTAGAGGAGAGGAGGATGGGAGAAGGAAGGGTCCATCAATGCTTGTGTCTGAACATCGCCTCCACTGCAAAACACAAACATGAGGTCAGACGTTAATAAACACTTTATAACCAAACAATAACAGCAATATATGTTTATAAACCCTTTATAAATAGGAAAACAAATTGGTCTCACGGAGTTCTGGCCTGGTTTAGATCTTATCTGTATAAAAAGATACAGTTTGTTAATGAATGGTTAAACCCTGACAAATCAAGGTTGTAATCTGTTCCTGGAGGTTCCGTTTTAGGACATCTTGTTCTGCTATATGACATCTTGGGTGTTTTCAGAAAACATAATGCTAAACTTTCACTGCTATGCGGATGACACACAGCTGTACATTTCAATGAAACATGGTGAAGCCCCAAAATTGCCAGGCTACAAGCATGTGTTTCAGACATGGAAGTGGATGGCTGCAAACTTTCTACCATTAAACTGGACAAAACAGAGATGCTCACCCTTGTTCTAGGTCCCAAGAAACAAAGAGATCTTCTGTTGAATCTGACAATTAATCTTAATGGGTGTACAGGAGTC
>NW_024609734.1:317500-355000 GCF_018296145.1 Oncorhynchus tshawytscha
CACTCCTACTCTGAGACACTTTGTGGACACTTCTACTTGATGACACTTTGCTTTGGACACTCCTACTCTGAGACACTTTGTGGACACTCCTACTCTGAGACACTTTGTGGACACTTCTACTCTGAGACACTTTGTGGACACTTCTACTCTGAGACACTTTGTGGACACTCCTCTGAGACTCTGAGACACTTTGTGGACACTCCTACTCTGAGACACTTTGTGGACACTCCTACTCTGAGACGCTTTGTGGACACTCCTACTCTGAGACACTTTGTGGACACTCCTACTCTGAGACACTTTGTGGACACTCTACTCTGAGACACTTTGTGGACACTCCTACTCTGAGACGCTTTGTGGACACTCCTACTCTGAGACACTTTGTGGACACTCCTACTCTGAGACACTTTGTGGACACTCCTACTCTGAGACACTTTGTGGACACTCCTACTCTGAGACACTTTGTGGACACTTCTACTCTGAGACACTTTGTGGACACTCCTACTCTGAGACACTTTGTGGACACTCCTACTCTGAGACACTTTGTGGACACTTCTACTCTGAGACACTTTGTGGACACTCCTACTCTGAGACACTTTGTGGACACTTCTACTCTGAGACACTTTGTGGACACTCCTATTCTGAGACACTTTGTGGATACAGGCCCCAGATCAGTCACAAATTTCAACTCACACAGCAGATAGAATACTAGGACAAAGGGCCCTGTTGAGAAAGGCACACGGTAGCAATTTTTTTTGCAACAGATAACATAATCTGCGTTCTTATTGGTTCAGGTGGTCTTTTCTGATACTTTTCTACCTACTGAATACGACCCAAGAGTTTTTCTTCTGGTCCTAGGGACAAGACACATCACAGAGCAGCCACTTTCATCTCCTTTGAGCCAGTCATGCTTCAAATAATGATGACATGTCAGTCCCCACTGACTGACAAATTGTCCTCTTTAAATGTTGTCATATCCTTATGTCAAGAGTGTGTAAAAGTGTTCCTGATTAATTTAGGGAGTGTCTCTTTCTCTTTGCAAATATGTGGGGAAATGGGTTCTATTGTAGAATGAGTCAAACGCAGCAGGTTAGAAAACTCTTTCATGTGGTAACCTGACAGTGACAGATTAAACACAGTGTGTGTCTGTGTGTGTGTGTGCGTGTATGTGTATGCATGTGTGTGTGTGTGTGTGTGTGTGTGTGTGTGTATCTCTCCCTAAGTGATTAAGTTTATCAGTGTACCAGCCCTTTATTCCCTCTAGTCCCTGGGAGGCCTCTGCACACAGTGATTAAACACAGTGTGTGTGTGCGTGTGTGTATGTGTCGGTGTGTCTGTGTGTGTGTGTATGCGTCGGTGTGTCTGTGCGTGTGTCTGTGCGTGTGTGTCTGTGCGTGTTTGTGTGTGTGTGTGTGTGTGTGTATATCTCTCCCTATGTGATTAAGTTTATCAGTGTACCAGCCCTTTATTCCCTCTAGTCCCTGGGAGGCCTCTGCACACAGTGATTAAACACAGTGTCTGTGTGTGTGTGTATGTGTCGGTGTGTCTGTGTGCGTATGTATGTGTCGGTGTGTCTGTGCGTGTGTGTATGTGTCGGTGTGTCTGTGTGTGTCTGTGTGTGTGTGTGTGTGTGTATGCATGTGTGTGCGTGTGTGTGTGCGTGTGTGTGTGCGTGTGTATCTCTCCCTAAGTGATTAAGTTTATCAGTGTACCAGCCCTTTATTCCCTCTAGTCCCTGGGAGGCCTCTGCACACAGTGATTAAACACAGTGTGTGTGTGCGTGTGTGTATGTGTCGTTGTGTCTGTGTGTGTGTGTATGTGTCGATGTGTCTGTGCGTGTGTCTGTGCGTGTGTGTCTGTGCGTGTTTGTGTGTGTGTGTGTGTGTGTGTGTGTTCATGTTCTGCTCCTTGGCAGGACTCGCCACACAGTGATTCAGCTGTCAATCAAACAGAGTCGATGGAGACATTTTGAAATGGAGAAATAGAGCAACCGACAGGTTAGTTTAACTCTGAATATCTCCATTTTATTTAGTCTTAGTTTGACTCTAAATATCTCTATGTTATTTAGTCTTAGTTTAACTCTGAATATCTCCATTTTATTTAGTCTTAGTTTGACTCTGAATATCTCCATGTTATTTAGTCTTAGTTTGACTCTGAATATCTCCATGTTATTTAGTCTTAGTTTAACTCTGAGTATCTCCATGTTTAGTCTTATTATCTCCCATGTTACTTAGTCTTAGTTTGACTTGAAAATGAAAATTGAAAAATACGACCAGGAATGTGGTCTCTCTCTGCAGTTACACTCTCAAACACAACTGGACCTACACTGGATGACATCCCTCCAACATCTCAAACTACTGAATGCCTTTTTTTCTGTGTCGAAAAATGGTGCTGGCTCCACCAAGCCCTAAAGCATTGTGCAACTGAGATATGTTGTTATGCTTTTATTGTTGATCTCTGCTAATGTTCAACCAAACCCTGGGCCGGTAGATACCATGTAATCTCTACCGACTCCCTATGACTTTAAAAACAGAGCAGGTTTTGGCCTCTTGCATGTTAATGTCAGAAGTCTATTTCCAAAAATAGACGTGATTAGAATATGGGCCAAAACAACAAATGAAGACATAATGGTTTTATCAGAAACTTGGTTAAAGAAATTTGTGTCAAATAACTTAATTTCTATTGATGGGCACACGGTTTTTAGAACGGATCGGATGAACAAAGGAGGAGGGGTTACAATTTATGTTAAATCTGAGTTTAACACCTCTGGAATTCTCTCGATTACCAAAACCAAACATTTTGAATTGCTTGCGGTTAAAGTGAACGTATATAAGAACTCCCACATCACTGTAGTCAGCTGCTACAGACCGCCCTCGGCTGCTACAGACCGCGCTCGGCTTCTGCAGACCGCCCTCGGCTTCTGCAGACGGCCCTCGGCTGCTACAGACCGCCCTCGGCTGCTACAGACGGCCCTCGGCAGCTACAGACCGCCCTCGGCTGCCACAGACGGCCCTCGGCTGCTACAGACCGCCCTCGGCTTCTGCAGACGGCCCTTGGCTGCTACAGACCGCCCTCGGCTTCTGCAGACGGCCCTCGGCTGCTACAGACCGCCCTCGGCTGCTACAGACGGCCCTCGGCTTCTGCAGACGGCCCTCGGCTGCTACAGACGGCCCTCGGCTGCTACAGACGGCCCTCGGCTTCTGCAGACGGCCCTCGGCTGCTACAGACAGCCCTCGGCTGCTACAGACCGCCCTCGGCTTCTGCAGACGGCCCTCGGCTGCTACAGACCGCCCTCGGCTGCTACAGACCGCCCTCGGCTGCTACAGACCGCCCTCGGCTGCCACAGACGGCCCTCGGCTGCTACAGACCGCCCTCGGCTTCTGCAGACGGCCCTTGGCTGCTACAGACCGCCCTCGGCTTCTGCAGACGGCCCTCGGCTGCTACAGACCGCCCTCGGCTGCTACAGACGGCCCTCGGCTTCTGCAGACGGCCCTTGGCTGCTACAGACCGCCCTCGGCTTCTGCAGACGGCCCTCGGCTGCTACAGACCGCCCTCGGCTGCTACAGACGGCCCTCGGCTTCTGCAGACGGCCCTCGGCTGCTACAGACGGCCCTCGGCTGCTACAGACGGCCCTCGGCTTCTGCAGACGGCCCTCGGCTGACAGACAGCCCTCGGCTGCTACAGACCGCCCTCGGCTTCTGCAGACGGCCCTCGGCTGCTACAGACCGCCCTCAGCTGCTACAGACCGCCCTCGGCTGCTAAAGACCGCCCTCGGCTGCTACAGATCGCCCTCGGATGCTACAGACCGCCCTTGGCTGCTACAGACCGCCCTCGGCTGCTACAGACCGCCCTCGGCTGCTACAGACCACCCTCGGCTGCTACAGAACGTCCTCGGCTGCTACAGACCGCTCTCGGCTGCTACAGACCGCCTTCGGCTGCTACAGACCGCCCTCGGCATCGGGAGACGCTCTTAACTCTCTTTCTGATGTCCTGCACAAGTTAAATAACTTAATTTCTATTGATGGGCACACGGTTTTTAGAACGGATCGGATGAACAAAGGAGGAGGGGTTACAATTTATGTTAAATCTGAGTTTAACACCTCTGGAATTCTCTCGATTACCAAAACCAAACATTTTGAATTGCTTGCGGTTAAAGTGAACGTATATAAGAACTCCCACATCACTGTAGTCAGCTGCTACAGACCGCCTCGGCTGCTACAGACCGCCCTCGGTTGCTGCAGACCGCCCTCGGCTTCTGCAGACGGCCCTCGGCTGCTACAGACCGCCCTCGGCTGCTACAGACGGCCCTCGGCTGCTACAGACCGCCCTCGGCTGCCACAGACGGCCCTCGGCTGCTACAGACCGCCTCGGCTTCTGCAGACGGCCCTCGGCTGCTACAGACCGCCCTCGGCTGCAGACGGCCCTCGGCTGCTACAGACCTCCCTCGGCTGCTACAGACGGCCCTCGGCTCTGCAGACGGCCCTCGGCTGCTACAGACGGCCCTCGGCTGCTACAGACGGCCCTCGGCTTCTGCAGACGGCCCTCGGCTGCTACAGACAGCCCTCGGCTGCTACAGACCGCCCTCGGCTTCTGCAGACGGCCCTCGGCTGCTACAGACCGCCCTCGGCTGCTACAGACGCCCTCGGCTGCTACAGACCGCCCTCGGCTGCCACAGACGGCCCTCGGCTGCTACAGACCGCCCTCGGCTTCTGCAGACGGCCCTTGGGAGACCGCCCTCGGCTTTGCAACTGCTACAGACCGCCCTCGGCTGCTACAGACGGCCCTCGGCTTCTGCAGACGGCCCTCGGCTGCTACAGACGGCCCTCGGCTGCTACAGACGGCCCTCGGCTTCTGCAGACGGCCCTCGGCTGCTACAGACAGCCCTCGGCTGCTAACAGACCGCCCTCGGCTTCTGCAGACGGCCCTCGGCTGCTACAGACCGCCCTCAGCTGCTACAGACCGCCCTCGGCTGCTACAGACCGCGCTCGGCTTCTGCAGACCGCCCTCGGCTTCTGCAGATTTTTTTTTTCGGCTGCTACAGACCGCCCTCGGCTGCTACAGACGGCCCTCGGCTGCTACAGACCGCCCTCGGCTGCCACAGACGGCCCTCGGCTGCTACAGACCGCCCTCGGCTTCTGCAGACGGCCCTAGGCTGCTACAGACCGCCCTCGGCTTCTGCAGACGGCCCTCGGGCTACAGACCTCCCTCGGCTGCTACAGACGGCCCTCGGCTTCTGCAGACGGCCCTCGGCTGCTACAGACGGCCCTCGGCTGCTACAATCTGCAGACGGCCCTCGGCTTACAGACAGCCCTCGGCTGACAGACCGCCCTCGGCTTCTGCAGACGGCCCTCGGCTGCTACAGACCGCCCTCGGCTGCTACAGACCGCCCTCGGCTGCTACAGACCGCCCTCGGCTGCCACAGACGGCCCTCGGCTGCTACAGACCGCCCTCGGCTTCTTCGGTACAGACGGCCCTTGGCTGCTACAGACCGCCCTCGGCTTCTGCAGACGGCCCTCGGCTGCTACAGACCGCCCTCGGCTGCTACAGACGGCCCTCGGCTTCTGCAGACGGCCCTCGGCTTTACAGACGGCCCTCGGCTGCTACAGACGGCCCTCTGCAGACGGCCCTCGGCTGCTACAGACAGCCCTCGGCTGCTACAGACCGCCCTCGGCTTCTGCAGACGGCCCTCGGCTGCTACAGACGCCCTCAGCTGCTACAGACCGCCCTCGGCTGCTGGCCTCGGCTGCTACAGATCGCCCTCGGATGCTACAGACCGCCCTTGGCTGCTACAGACCGCCCTCGGCTGCTACAGACCACCCTCGGCTGCTACAGAACGTCCTCGGCTGCTACAGACCGCTCTCGGCTGCTACAGACCGCCTTCGGCTGCTACAGACCGCCCTCGGCATCGGGAGACGCTCTTAACTCTCTTTCTGATGTCCTGCACAAGTTAAATGACTCTGAATTCTCTGAATTCATTATCGGATGAACAAAGGAGGAGGGGTTACAATTTATGTTAAATCTGAGTTTAACACCTCTGAAATTCTCTCGATTACCAAAACGTATATAGTGAACGTATATAAGAACTCCCACATCACTGTAGTCAGCTGCTACAGACCGCCTTTGGCTGCTACAGACCGTCCTCAGTTGCTACAGACCGCTCTCGGCTGCTACAGACCGCCCTCGGCTGCTACAGAACGTCCTCGGCTGCTACAGACTGCCCTCGGCTGCTACAGACCGCCTTCGGCTGCTACAGACCGCTCTCGGCTGCTACAGACCGCTCTCGGCTGCTACAGAATGTCCTCGGCTGCTACAGACCGCTCTCGGCTGCTACAGACCGCTCTCGGCTGCTACAGACCGCCCTCGGCTGCTACAGAACGTCCTCGGCTGCTACAGACCGCCCTCGGCTGCTACAGACCGCCCTCGGCTGCTACAGACCGCCCTCGGCTGCTACAGAACGTCCTCGGCTGCTACAGACCGCCCTCGGCTGCTACAGAACGTCCTCGGCTGCTACAGAACGTCCTCGGCTGCTACAGAACGTCCTCGGCTGCTACAGACCGCCTTCGGCTGCTACAGACCGCCTTCGGCTGCTACAGACCGCCCTCAGCATCGGGAGACGCTCTTAACTCTCTTTCTGATGTCCTGCACAAGTTAAATGACTCTGAATTCATTCTTTTAGGAGATTTGAACTGGTACATACTTACATCTGTATCGGGACTCTTTTAAAGAACTGTGTGGCTCTCTGAATCTCGCTCAATTAATTAATGCGCCTACAAGACCGAATCCCAGAGCACCTAACAAATCAACGCTATTGGACATTATTCTAATGAATACCCCTCAAATACACATGGACTGGGATATTCTGTAATGATGTCAGTGATCACTGTGCAATTGCTTGTGTTAGAAAGACAAACATGACCAAAGCCAAACCCCGTTAGATTTTTTTTTTTAAACAAAAAAAACCTTTTAAACAGTTTGATGAGCAAGTGTTCTTACATGATCTGTACCAGAGTAAGTCTGATTCCCTATGTTGACACTGCCAGGGACTATTTTTGAATGAAATGTGTGATAAGCCCCTGTGGAGAAATGTAGAATCAGTGGAAGGGACAATCCCTGGTTTTCAGGTAACTTGGTAGAATGAATTAGAAAAAGAAATATCTCTTGGGCTCAAGCTAGACATACAAATACTGACTGGGCCTCATTCGGAGAGCTAAGAAACAATTGCACAGGATTGATCAGGAAGTCCAAATTAGATGACTATTTAAATGCAGTCACAGAGAACCTAAACAACCCCACCAAGTTCTGGAAGATAATCAGATCAGTGTTGATATAGGCCCTTATGTGAACCATTTTAACTGGAGCCCGTTTCTTAAACTGATGTCTTTAAAGCACCAAAAGGCAATAGACACTAAAAAGTCTGGAGGTCCAGACAACCTGGGCCCCTACCTCTTAAAGATAGCAGCTGGTATTATCACTGAACTTGTGGCTCACATTTTCAACTTGAGTCTCTTGACCAATTCCATACCCAGCATTTGGGAATCAGCTTATGTCCTCCCACTGCTAAAGGGTGGAGATCCCTCAGAGGCTAATAACTATCATCCTGTCTCCAAACTCCCTCTCCTGGCCAAAGTCTATGAATCCCTAGTGAGCTCACAGTTAAAAAATGTGTTAATTGATAAGAACATACTGAGTGGGGTTCAGTCTGGCTTTAGACCAGGACACAGCACCACAACTACAGCTATGGCAGTGGAAAATGACATCATTAATGCACTTGGTAAAAAGCAACATTGTGCTGCTCTGTTTGTGGATTTATCAAAGGCATTTGATTCAGTTGACCATTAACTGTTGCTAGCTAGACTCAGAAACATTGGTCTCAGTGAAGGGGCAGTAAATTGGTTTAGGAACTATCTTTCTGACAGAACATCATGAACTCTAGTCTATAATCCATGCATCATCTAGATATGTTAGTGCCACTGAATGAATTTGAAATATTGATGGGAGACTCTGTTACGGAGGAGTGTAAATGCTTTTTATAGGCAGGATCATGTTGTTGTATTGTTGTATGTTTTAATTCTGTAATGTATTGATTGTTGCTGCCTTCTTGGTCAGGTCTCCGTTGAAAAAGAGACTCTGGGTCACAATGGGCTTTTTCCTGGTTAAATAAAGGTTAAATAAAACAAATCTTCATGTTATTTAATGAAACCATATAGAAAGACAATACAGAGAGTCAGGTGAATGTAACAGCAGGTTGAAATACAATGGGAGAAACTAATAGAATGAGTTGAAGGTGGATTGCATGGTTTAAGGGTGTGGAGGAATGTCTTGTTATCAAGGTCCTTGAACTTGACTGCTAAAGAATCACCCATTTACAGGACAGTGTGTTTTTGGTTTTACTATCCTTGTGGTGACCAGAAGTCCTTGATCTACTAATTTACAGGACAGTGTGTGTTTTTGGTTTTACTATCCTTGTGGGGACCAGAAGTCCTTGATCTACTCATTTACAGGACAGTGTGTGTTTTTGGTTTTACTATCCTTGTGGGGACCAGAAGTCCTTGATCTACTAATTTACAGGACAGTGTGTTTTTGGTTTTACTATCCTTGTGGTGACCAGAAGTCCTTGATCTACTCATTTACAGGACAGTGTGTGTTTTTGGTTTTACTATCCTTGTGGGGACCAGAAGTCCTTGATCTACTCATTTACAGGACAGTGTGTGTTTTTGGTTTTACTATCCTTGTGGGGACCAGAAGTCCTTGATCTACTCATTTACAGGACAGTGTATGTTTTTGGTTTTACTATCCTTGTGGGGACCAGAAGTCCTTGATCTACTCATTTACAGGACAGTGTGTTTTTGGTTTTACTATCCTTGTGGGGACCAGAAGTCCTTGATCTACTCATTTACAGGACAGTGTGTGTTTTTGGTTTTACTATCCTTGTGGGGACCAGAAGTCCTTGATCTACTAATTTACAGGACAGTGTGTTTTTGGTTTTACTATCCTTGTGGGGACCAGAAGTCCTTGATCTACTCATTTACAGGGCAGTGTGTGTTTTTTGGTTTTACTATCACCAGTCCCCACAAGGAAAACCTGGACCAGTGGGGACATTTCACCAGTCCCCACAAGGAAAACCTGGACCAGTGGGGACATTTCACCAGTCCCCACAAGGAAAACCTGGACCAGTGGGGACATTTCACCAGTCCCCACAAGGAAAACCTGGACCAGTGGGGACATTTCACCAGTCCCCACAAGGAAAACCTGGACCAGTGGGACATTTCACCAGTCCCCACAAGGAAAACCTGGACCAGTGGGACATTTCACCACTCCCCACAAGGAAAAAGGCTGTTTTAGGCTTAGATTTAGGGTTACAATTTTTTTTATTTTTTTTTTTACCTTTATTTTACTAGGCAAGTCAGTTAAGAACAAATTCTTATTTTCAATGATGGCCTAGGAACAGTGGGTTAACTGCCTGTTCAGGGGCAGAACGACAGATTTGTACCTTGTCAGCTCAGGGGTTTGAACTTGCAACCTTCCGGTTACTAGTCCAACACTCTAACCACTAGGCTACCCTGCCGCGGTTAGGGTCAGAATTAGGGGTTAGGTTTCGGATTTAGGTGTTAAGGTTAGGTTAAGGGGTCGTCACTTCCTGTTGAACATTTCCTGTTGAAGCAGGAACGAGGGAGAGCTCTGTTTGATGTTTTGAAAATATTATTGTTTTGAAAGTGTATTTGAAAGTTTCTTAGTAGCTAGCTAACTTTTTAGTATGAATCCTTGGCATCAGTTGCTGGGACTGCTACTCTCTGTCCAGTGATCCTGCAAACCAAGGCCGGGTCTGAGGAGCTATTTGGCGTAGCAGCTAACCTAGCTGCTAGCTAGCTGCCTATCAAGCTAGCGGGAATTCTTGAGGGCTTGAAAGCAGCCCGCTATGCGGTTAGCCATTGTGGTTGGGACTGAGGATTGTCCCAGGTTTGTGGCTGTCGAGATCCCTTTTCCAGTCCTGTGGGAGCTGTTTTCCTGTTCTCCAACAACAGATTGTCCAGTCCTGTGGGAGCTGTTTTCCTGTTTTCCAACAACAGATTGTCCAGTCCTGTGGGAGCTGTTTTCCTGTTCTCCAACAACAGATTGTCCAGTCCTGTGGGAGCTGTTTTCCTGTTCTCCAACAACAGATTGTCCAGTCCTGTGGGAGCTGTTTTCCTGTTCTCCAACAACAGATTGTCCAGTCCTGTGGGAGCTGTTTTCCTGTTTTCCAACAACAGATTGTCCAGTCCTGTGGGAGCTGTTTTCCTGTTTTCCAACAACAGATTGTCCAGTCCTGTGGGAGCTGTTTTCCTGTTTTCCAACAACAGATTGTCCAGTCCTGTGGGAGCTGTTTTCCTGTTCTCCAACAACAGATTGTCCAGTCCTGTGGGAGCTGTTTTCCTGTTCTCCAACAACAGATTGTCCAGTCCAGTCCTGTGGGAGCTGTTTTCCTGTTTTCCAACAACAGATTGTCCAGTCCTGTGGGAGCTGTTTTCCTGTTCTCCAACAACAGATTGTCCAGTCCTGTGGGAGCTGTTTTCCTGTTCTCCAACAACAGATTGTCCAGTCCTGTGGGAGCTGTTTTCCTGTTCTCCAACAACAGATTGTCCAGTCCTGTGGGAGCTGTTTTCCTGTTCTCCAACAACAGATTGTCCAGTCCTGTGGGAGCTGTTTTCCTGTTCTCCAACAACAGATTGTCCAGTCCTGTGGGAGCTGTTTTCCTGTTCTCCAACAACAGATTGTCCAGTCCTGTGGGAGCTGTTTTCCTGTTCTCCAACAACAGATTGTCCAGTCCTGTGGGAGCTGTTTTCCTGTTCTCCAACAACAGATTGTCCAGTCCTGTGGGAGCTGTTTTCCTGTTCTCCAACAACAGATTGTCCAGTCCTGTGGGAGCTGTTTTCCTGTTCTCCTGTGGGAGCTGTTTTCCTGTTCTCCAACAACAGATTGTCCAGTCCTGTGGGAGCTGTTTTCCTGGTCTTCAACAACAGATTGTCCAGTCCTGTGGGAGCTGTTTTCCTGTTCTCCAACAACAGATTGTCCAGTCCTGTGGGACTGGAAAAGCTGTTTGTTGTGTTCAATCTTCCCTGTGACCTGTCCTGTCTGGAACTGTGAGGAGTAACAGCCTAACATATGTTGCTAGCTACCATGACAAAGACCAAAGCCGGCTGGAGGACCGTTAAACAAACAAAAATACTTCTACAAGCAGTTGTTACAAAAACAAGAAAATAGCTTCAAGTGTTTTGTCCAAATAAAATAATGGACGATCTGACCAGAGAGGTCCAGGACCTGAAAACAGTTTGTAGTTCTCCCAGGGTCAGCTCGATGAGTTTAAACAGGAAAATGGCAGATGACAGCAATCTGTAAGTCACTGAGAGAGGACATCAGTTCTGTGTGTGAATCCATGATAACAATGACGGATAAACCAGACTACCTCAAGGGACAATCAAGGCGGAACAACATGGTTGTGGACAGAATTGCAGAATATCCACATGAGACCTGGACGGTGTCTGAGGACAACGTGAGGAAAATGAACTCTGAGAAATTGAAGATGGACCACAGGAAGATTGAGGTGGAACACTTCCACAGGACTGGAAAATCCACCACCGGCCCAGGTGACAGGCCCAGACCGATAGTGGTCAAGTTCCTGAGGTTCAAGGACAATGTAGCTGTCCTGGAAAGAGCCAAGAACTAGAGAGGAACATATATTTTCCTCAACAAGGACTATCCTGAAGCTGTGCGCCAGAAGAGGAAAGAACTGATCCCAGCCATGAAAGCTGCCAGAGCGCGTAGAGACATGTCTTATATCCGCTATGACAGGCTCATTATCCACCCTCCCTATGACAGGCTCATTATCCACCCTCTCTATGACAGGCTCATTATCCACCCTCCCTATGACAGGCTCATTATCCACCCTCCCTATGACAGGCTCATTATCCACCCTCCCTATGACAGGCTCATTATCCACCCTCCCTATGACAGGCTCATTATCCACCCTCCCTATGACAGGCTCATTATCCATCCTATGACAGGCTCATTATCCCTATGACAGGCTCATTATCCACCCTCCCTATGACAGGCTCATTATCCACCCTCCCTATGACAGGCCTATCCACCCTCCCTATGACAGGACAGGCTCATTATCCACCCTCCCTATGACAGGCTCATTATCCACCCTCCCACAGGCTCTCCCTATGACAGGCTCAGGCTTATCCACCCTCCCTATGACAGGCTCATTATCCACAGGCCTCCCTATGACAGGCTCATTATCCACCCTTATCCCTCCCTACCCTCCCTATGACAGGCTCATTATCCACCCTCCCTATGACAGACCCTCCCTCATTATCCACCCTCCCTATGACATGACAGGCTCATTATCCACCCTCCCTATGACAGGCTCATTATCCACCCTCCCTATGACAGGCTCATTATCCTCCCTCCCTATGACAGGCTCATTATCCACCCTCCCTATGACAGGCTCATTATCCACCCTCCCTCCCAGAAGCCTGGAAGGGATGAGAGAACCAAGCCTATGGGTTCGTAGCCTCAACCCCGCAGCGCACATACACCAATTGATTAATGATTGATTCATTTGTTTGATCTTTCCATATTATGTCTATCTCTGAGAAGATACCCAGGAAAGGACTGAAAATAGTACATATTTATAAATGTAGCCTTAGAAATAAGGTTCACAAAATCAACAACTTACTAATATCAGATAACATTAATATATGAGCCATTTCTGAGACTCACTTAGATCATTAAATTGATGATACAGCAGTAGCAATGCAAGGATATAGCATCTTCTAGAAGAGACAGGAATGCTTTTGGGGGAGGTGTTGCTGTATATATTCAGAGCCATATCCCTGTAATGCTTAGAGAAGTTCTTATGTCAAGTGTTATTGAAGTGTTGTGGTTGCAGGTTCATCTGCTTCATCTAAAGCCTATTATTTTGGGGTGTTTTTATAGGCCACCAAGTGGTAACAGTCCGTATCTAAATAATATGTGTGAAATGCTTGATAGTGTATGTGATATAAACAGAGAGGTCTACTTTTTTGGGGACCTGAATATTGACTGGTTTTCCTCAAGCTGTCTGCTCAAGAGGAAGCTTCTCACTGTAACCAGTGCCTGTAATCTGGTTCAGGTTATTAATCAACCTACCAGGGTGTTTACAAACACTACAGGAACAAATTGTGCATACGAGATCATACAAAAGATTTTGCTGTGACTCTTATGTTGATGATGTTAAAAATATTTGTTGGTCTGTTGAGATTAACAAGGAGCATCCAGACGCTGCACTTGATGAATATATGAAATTGCTTCTTCCAATTATTGATAAACACCTGTTAAGAAACTGACTGTTGGAACTGTTAAGGCTCCATGGATTGATGAGGAATTGAAAAACTGTACGGTTGAAAGAGATGGGGAAAAGGAGTGGCTAATAAGTCTGGCTGTACATCTGACTGGCTGACTTACTGCAAATGTATAAATGATGTGACTAAACTCAACAACAAAAAATAAGAAACTGTATTATGAAGCCAAGATCAATGATATAAAGAATGAAGGAAAACAACTTGAGTACTTTAAATGAAATTCTGGGCAGAAAGACAAATTCCACTCCATCTTTTATCGAATCAGCTTATTCATCACAAAACCATTTGATGGTGGCAATTATTTGAATGATTACTTCATTGGCAAAGTGGGCAAACTTAGGCAGGAAATTACAACAACGAACAGAGAGACATCGTATTCATGCATAAAAAAAACAAATAATGAAAGAAAATCATTGCAAGTTTGAATTTTGTAAAGTTAGTGTGGGAGAGGTGGAAAAATTATTGCTAATGATAAAAAATGACAAACCTCCTGGCATTGACAACTTATATGGGAAGCTACTGTGGATGGTACCTGACTCTATGGCCACTCCTATCTGTCATATCTTTAATCTGAGCCTAGAGGAAAGTCTTTGTCCTCAGGCCTGGAGGGAAGCCAAAGTAATTCCGCTACCCAATAGTGGTAAAACAGCCTTTACTGGTTCTAACAGCAGACCTATCAGCTTGCTGCCAGCTCTTAGCAAGCTGTTGGAAAAAATAGTGTTTGACCAAATACAATGCTATTTCTCTGTAAACAAATGAACAACAGACTTTCAGCATGCTTATAGTAGAAGGACACTCAACATGTACTGCACTGACACAAATGACTGATGATTGGTTGAAATAAATTGATAATAAGAATATTGTGGGAGCTGTACTGTAAGATCTCAGTGCAGCCTTTGATATTATTGACCATAACCTGTTGTTGAGAAAACATATGTGTTATGGCTTTACAACCTCTGCCTTATTGTGGATTCAGAGCTATCTATCTAATAGAACTCAAAGGGTTTTCTTTAATGGAAGCTTCTCTAATGTCAAACATGTAAAGTGTGGTGTACCGCAGGGCAGCTCTCTAGGCACTCTACTCTTTTCTATTTTTAGCAATGACCTGCCACTGGCATTAAAAAAAGCATGTGTGTCCATGTATTCTGATAATTCAACCATATACACATCAGCAACCACAGCTAATTAAGTCACTGAATCCCTTAACAAAGAGTTGCAGTCTGTTTTGGAATGGGTGGCCAGTAATAAATTGGTCCTGAACATCTCTAAAAATTAAGAGTGTTGTATTTGTTACAAATCCTTCCCTAAGTTCTAGACCTCAGATGAATCTGGTAATGAAGGGTGTGGATGTTGAACAAGTTGAGGAGACTAAATTACTTGCCGTTACCTTAGATTGTAAACGGTCATGGTCAAAACATATAGATTTAATAGTTGTTAAGATGGGGAGAGGTCTGTCCTTAATAAAGAGATTCTCTGCTTTTTGACACCACACTCCAAAAAGCAAGTCCTGCAGGCTCTAGTTGTGTTTTATCTTCATTATTGTCCAGTCATGTGGTTGAGTTCTGCAAGGAAAGACCTAGTTAAACTGCAGCTGGACCAGAACAGAGCAGCACGTCTTGCTCTTCATTGTAATCAGAGGTCTGATATAAATACTATGCTGCCAGTCTCTCTTGGCTAAGAGTTGAGGAGAGACTGGCTGCATCACTTCAAATTTTGTAAGAATCATCAATGTGTTGAAAAACCCAAATTGTTTGCATAGTCAACTTACACACAGCTCTAACACACACACTTACTCCACCAGACATGCCACCAGGGGTCTTTTCACAGTCCCCAAATCCAAAACAAATTCAAGAAAGCGTACGGTATTATATAGAGACATTATTGCATGGAACTCCGTTCCATCTCATATTGTTGAGATGAACAGCAAACCTGGTTTCAAAAAACAGATAAAGCAACACCTCACATCGCCTCTCCCCTATTTGACCTAGATAGTTTGTGTGTATTGATATGAAGGCTACGTTTGCCTTTTTAAATTCATGTTGTTCTGTCCTTGAGCTGTTCTGGTCTATTAATGTTCTGTATTATGTCATGGTTCATGTTCTGTGTTGGACCCCAGGAAGAGGAGCTGCTGCTTTTGCTACAGCTAATGGGGCTCTTAATATAATACCACATACCAAAGAGGAGAGGTTAGGTAAAATAGGATATTGAATGGGAATCAATTGTTTGGTCCCCACAATGTTAGTAAAATAAAAGTGTGAGAGTGTGTTCTCGCGCGCATCAGTGTTTAAACTTACCCTGGGTCCTGTTTTCTCCATATAGCCCTCCTTCAGAAAGTTGCGGGTCAATTTGGGCATCAGCTGAAAAATATGATTAAATGCAGCGTGCTATTGTATGTGTACTTGTATGCGTCCGTGTGTGTGTGCGTGTGTACTCACCTCCGCATCATTAGCCCCTGGAAAGGCCACCTTTAGATAGTGGAGCTGGATGGCCCTTATAGAGTTGAACCAGTCTACTATCTCCTGATGGGGGAGAGAGAGAGAGAGAGAGAGAGAGAGAGAGAGAGAGAGAGAGGAGTGAGCTACCTTGCTGAATTGATCCATGCACATCCATATACAGTGACAGACACCCCCACACAGCTACCTTGCCGTTATCGTGGTAGAGGAAGATGTTTCTGGTGTTGTAGTCTTTCAGGTAGGTGATCTGTAGTCCGTTGGGGTTACCTATCTTCTCTGGCTGGAAGGCTGCGTTGATAGAGTCCACCTTGATCACCGCTTTAGGCTCCTTGGCCTAGAGCGAGGAGAGGGACAGAGAGGGTTAGAGGTGGTGGAGGGGAGGGAGAGAGTTAGGGGATGAGAGGGGGTGGAGAGAGAGTTAGAGGTGGTGGAGGGGAGGGACAGAGAGGGTTAGAGGTGGTGGAGGGGAGGGAGAGAGAGTTAGAGGTGGTGGAGGGGAGGGACAGAGAGGGTTAGAGGTGGTGGAGGGGAGGGAGAGAGAGAGTTAGGGGTGGTGGAGGGGAGGGACAGAGAGAGTTAGAGGTGGTGGAGGGGAGGGAGAGAGAGAGTTAGAGGTGGTGGAGGGGAGGGACAGAGAGAGTTAGAGGTTGTGGAGGGGAGGGGAGGGAGAGTTAGAGGTGGTGGAGGGGAGGGACAGAGAGAGTTAGAGGTTGTGGAGGGGAGGGGAGGGACAGAGATAGTTAGAGGTTGTGGAGGGGAGGGACAGAGATAGTTAGAGGTTGTGGAGGGGAGGGAGAGAGAGAGTTAGAGGTGGTGGAGGGGAGGGACAGAGAGAGTTAGAGGTGGTGGAGGGGAGGGAGAGAGAGAGTTAGAGGTGGTGGAGGGGAGGGAGAGAGAGAGTTAGAGGTGGTGGAGGGGAGGGACATAGAGAGTTAGAGGTTGTGGAGGGGAGGGACAGAGAGAGAGTTAGAGGGTGAGAGGGGGAGGGAGAGAGAGAGTTAGGGGGGTGAGAGGGGATGGAGAGAGAGAGAGTTAGGGGGGTGAGAGGGGATTGAGAGGCAGAGTTAGGGGGTGAGAGGGGATGGAGAGAGAGTTAGGGGGTGAGAGGGGATGGAGACAGAGTTAGGGGGTGAGAGGGGATGGAGAGAGAGGGGGTTGAATTAGCACTTTAGAAGGGGAACAAATAGGCTCCAACATCTTAAGTGGAACGAGCACAAGAGTAATTTAGACAAGTTGGCTTAATCCCCTTTCAAATCCCCAGGAGGCAGACCTGGACATCTGATAGACTTCAGAACTCTCCAAGTTCAACCCAATTGGTAGGTTTCCATGAGAACGACAACTAAACACTTCCTCGGCTGACTGTGTAAGTAGGCATTGCCTTCCCCCAGGCAATCGCCTCGACTCACAGTAGCACCCACACTGCATCACAAACACTCACTCACACATTCACACTCAAACCCCTTTCACCGTTGTAAAATGCAAAGTGAAATACTTTCTGGAAGCCAGAAGAGTTAGGTATTAGACACAAAGTTACTTAACAAAGGTTCATGTGACAACTGCAGTACTTAGCACAGGATTGGTCTCTAATTTGTTTAGTACTTTTAAACTGAGACAGAGAGTTGGAGGGGGGGAGAGAGAGTTGTCTGAACCTGCTGTGCTGTAACGTGGCAGGCCTTCCTGTGACTCAGTGGTTAGGAAGGTGTGTGTGTTGTGTGTCCTACAGGGTAGGGCAGGCTGCAGGCCTTCCTGTGACTCAGTGGTTAGGAAGGTGTGTGTGTGTTGTGTGTCCTACAGGGTAGGGCAGGCTGCAGGCCTTCCTGTGACTCAGTGGTTAGGAAGGTGTGTGTGTTGTGTGTCCTACAGGGTAGGGCAGGCTGCAGGCCTTCCTGTGACTCAGTGGTTAGGAAGGTGTGTGTGTTGTGTGTCCTACAGGGTAGGGCAGGCTGCAGGCCTTCCTGTGACTCAGTGGTTAGGAAGGTGTGTGTGTTGTGTGTCCTGTGGTGACTCAGGGTAGGGCAGGCTGCAGGCCTTCCTGTGACTCAGTGGTTAGGAAGGTGTGTGTGTGTTGTGTGTCCTACAGGGTAGGGCAGGCTGCAGGCCTTCCTGTGACTCAGTGGTTAGGAAGGTGTGTGTGTGTTGTGTGTCCTACAGGGTGGGGCAGGCTGCAGGCCTTCCTGTGACTCAGACCTTCCTGTGACTCAGTGGTTAGGAAGGTGTGTGTGTGGTTAGGAAGACCTTCCTGTGACTCAGTGGTTAGGAAGGTGTGTGTGTGTGTTGTGTGTCCTACAGAGTAGGGCAGGCTGCAGGCCTACAGGGTAGGGCAGGCTGCAGACCTGGTCCTGTGACTCAGTGGTTAGGAACCTTCCTGTGACTCAGTGGTTGTGTGTGTTGTGTGTCCTACAGGGTAGGGCAGGCTGCAGACCTTCCTGTGACTCAGTGGTTAGGAAGGTGTGTGTGTTGTGTGTCCTACAGGGTAGGGCAGGCTGCAGGACCTTCCTGTGACTCAGTGGTTAGGAAGGTGTGTGTGTTGTGTGTCCTCCTGTGACTCAGTGGTTAGGAAGGTGGGTGTTGTGTGCAGGCTGCAGGCTGCAGACCTTCCTGTGACTCAGTGGTTAGGAAGGTGTGTGTGTTGTGTGTCCTACAGGGTAGGGCAGGCTGCAGACCTTCCTGTGACTCAGTGGTTAGGAAGGTGTGTGTGTTGTGTGTCCTACAGGTAGGGCAGTGGTTAGGAAGGCTGTCCAGACCTTCCTGTGACTCAGTGGTTAGGAAGGTGTGTGTGTTGTGTGTCCTACAGAGTAGGGCAGGCTGCAGACCTTCCTGTGACTCAGTGGTTAGGAAGGTGTGTGTGTTGTGTGTCCTACAGGGTAGGGCAGGCTGCAGGCCTTCCTGTGACTCAGTGGTTAGGAAGGTGTGTGTGTTGTGTGTCCTACAGGGTAGGGCAGGCTGCAGACCTTCCTGTGACTCAGTGGTTAGGAAGGTGTGTGTGTTGTGTGTCCTACAGGGTAGGGCAGGCTGCAGACCTTCCTGTGACTCAGTGGTTAGGAAGGTGTGTGTGTTGTGTGTCCTACAGGGTAGGGCAGGCTGCAGAAAAGTATCAAAGCTAAAAAGTTAGTCTCAGTATTTGTATGATTATAACAGTGCACTCAGAAAGTATTCAGACCCCTTGGCTTTTTCCACATTTTGTTACGTTACAGCCTTATTCTAAAAATAATTAAATTACTTTTTTACCTTATCAATCTCCACACAATACCCCATAATGACAAAGAAAAAACTGTTTGTTATACATGTTTGTAAATGTATAAAATAAATACAATATAACACATTTACATCAGTATTCAGACCCTTTACTCAGGACTTTGTTGAAGCACCTTTGGCAGTGATTACAGCCTCGAGTCTTCTTGGATATGACGCTACATGTTTGGCACACCTGTATTTGGGAAATTTCTCCTAATTTTATCTGCAGATCCTCTCAAGCTCTGTCAGGTTGGATGGTAAGCGTCACTGCAGAGCTATTTTTAGGTCTCTCCAGAGATGTTCAATCGGGTTCAAGTCCGGACTCTGGCTGGGCCACTCAAGGACATTGTCCCAAAGCCACACCTGCGTTGTCTTGGCTGTGTGCTTTGGTGTTGTTGTCCTGTTGGAAGGTGAACCTTCCCCCAGTCTGAGGTTCTGAGCACTGTGGAGCAGGTTTTCATCAAGGATCACTCTGTACTTTGCTCCGTTCATCGTTCCCTCGATCCTGACTAGTCTCTCAGTCACTGCCACTAAAAAACATCTCCACAGCATGATGCTGTCACCACCATGCTTCACTGCAGGTTTCCTCCAGATGTGATGCTTGGCATTCAGACCAGAGCTTCTTGTTTCTCAGGGTCTGAGTCCTTTAGGTGCCTTTTGGCAAACTCCAAGCGGGCTGTCATGTGCCTTTTACTGAGGAGCAGCTTCCATCTGGCCACTCTACCATGAAGGCCTGATTGGTGGAGTGCTGCAGAGATGGTTGTCCTTCTGGAAGATTCTTCCATCTTCACAGAGGAACTCATCGGATCCTTGGTTACCTACCTGACCAAGGCCCTTCTCCAGCGATTGCTCAGTTTGGCTGGCCAGCTCTAGGAAGAGTCTTGGTGGTTCCAAACTTCTTCCATTTAAGAATGATGGAGGCCTGTGTTCTTGGGGGCCTTCAATGCTGCGGAAATGTTTTGGTTCCCTTCCCCAGGACTGTGCCTCGACACAATCCTGTCTCGGAGCTCTATGGACAATTCCTTTGACCTCATGGCTTGGTTTTTGCTCTGACATGCACTGTGAACTGTGTGACCTTATATAGACAGGTGTGTGCCTTTCCAAATAATGTTCAATCAATTGAATTTACCACAGGTGGACTCCAATCAAGTTGTAGAAACACTTCAAGAAACAAAATTCACCTGAGTATCATAGCAACAGGTCTGAATACTTATCTAAATAAGGTATTTCAGTATTTTATTTGTAATGAATTTACAAACATTTCTAAAAACCTGTTTTCGCTTTGTCATTATGGGGTATTGTGTGTATAATGATGAGGAAACATTTTAATTTAACCCATTTTAGAATAAGGCTGTAACGTAACAAAATGTGAAAAGTCAAGGGGTCTGAATACTTTCCGTAGGCACTGTATGTTGAAGAGAGTGTTTGTGAGATGAAGACAGCAGTAAATAGTCAGACTTACATCATACTTGGTGAAGTATTTCAGTGTCCCCTCTCTTTCTGAGAGAACGAATCGTCGGTTGAGGAACTGGCCGTTGTCCCGCCCCCTTTTCATCAACATTCCATCCCTCGTTCCTGTCAGTGACACAGTGACAAGCTCATCAGTGCATATCTGTGTGTGTATGTGAGCATGAGTGTGTGATGCGTTGTGTGTGTGTCCTCACCCTCCTCATAGGTCTGTTTCTTCCCTTCCCCTGTAAACTCTTTCCTCTCGTACTTCGCTCTGATCCACTGCTCCCTCAGGACCCTGGACACACACACACACACACACACACACACGCGCACACACACACACACACACACAGACACACACACGCACGCACACACAGACACACACACACACACACACACACACACACACACACACACACACACACACACACACACACACACACACACACACACACACACACACACACAGACACACACACACACACACACACACCGATATGATATATTAGAAATCAGGAAAACTTCTCAAAATCGCCAGACAACCAAACTACATGAAAGCTCTACACACAAAACATATATTAACTAATTACGGTCATTGTGAGAACAGCAGAAAGGGAGTTACAGTGAGTGTTACAGTGAGTGTTATAGTGAGTGTTACAGTGAGTGTTACAGTGAGTGTTACAGTGAGTGTTACAGTGAGTGTTACAGTGAGTGTTACAGTGAGTGTTACAGTGAGTGTTACAGTGAGTGTTACAGTGAGTGTTACAGTGAGTGAGTGTTACAGTGAGTGTTACAGTGAGTGTTATAGTGAGTGTTACATTGAGTGTTACAGTGAGTGTTACAGTGAGTGTTACAGTGAGTGTTATAGTGAGTGTTATAGTGAGTGTTACAGTGAGTGAGTGTTACAGTGAGTGAGTGTTACAGTGAGTGTTACAGTGAGTGTTATAGTGAGTGTTATAGTGAGTGTTATAGTGAGTGTTACAGTGAGTGAGTGAGTGTTACAGTGAGTGAGTGTTACAGTGAGTGTTACAGTGAGTGTTATAGTGAGTGTTACAGTGAGTGTTATAGTGAGTGTTACAGTGAGTGTTATAGTGAGTGTTACAGTGAGTGTTACAGTGAGTGTTATAGTGAGTGTTACAGTGAGTGTTACAGTGAGTGTTATAGTGAGTGTTACAGTGAGTGTTATAGTGAGTGTTACAGTGAGTGTTACAGTGAGTGTTACAGTGAGTGTTACAGTGAGTGTTATAGTGAGTGTTACAGTGAGTGTTACAGTGAGTGTTACAGTGAGTGTTATAGTGAGTGTTACAGTGAGTGAGTGTTACAGTGAGTGAGTGTTACAGTGAGTGTTATAGTGAGTGTTACAGTGAGTGTTATAGTGAGTGTTACAGTGAGTGTTACAGTGAGTGTTACAGTGAGTGTTATAGTGAGTGTTACAGTGAGTGTTAGAGTGAGTGTTACAGTGAGTGTTATATTGAGTGTTACAGTGAGTGAGTGTTACAGTGAGTGTTATAATGAGTGTTATCGTGAGCATTTGTGAGGACAGACACTCTCTGTAGGCCAGGTGTAGAACAGATACTCTCTGTAGGCCAGGTGTAGAACAGATACTCTCTGTAGGCCAGGTGTAGAACAGATACTCTCTGTAGGCCAGGTGTAGAACGGATACTCTCTGTAGGCCAGGTGTAGAACAGATACTCTCTGTAGGCCAGGTGTAGAACAGATCCTCTCTGTAGGCCAGGTGTAGAACGGATACTCTCTGTAGGCCAGGTGTAGAACAGATACTCTCTGTAGGCCAGGTGTAGAACAGACACTCTCTGTAGGCCAGGTGTAGAACAGATACTCTCTGTAGGCCAGGTGTAGGACAGATACTCCATGACCTCACGAGGCTCAGAGAACACTACTGATACCACTGTACCACAGCACTGGGCCTGACCTCACGAGGCTCAGAGTCAGAGAACACTACTGATACCACTGTAGCACAGCACTGGGCCTGACCTCACGAGGCTCAGAGTCAGAGAACACTACTGATACCACTGTACCACAGCACTGGGCCTACCTCACGAGGCTCAGAGTCAGAGAACAACTGATACCACTGTACCACAGCACTGGGCCTGGCCTCACGAGGCTCAGAGTCAGAGAACACTACTGATACCACTGTACCACAGCACTGGGCCTGACCTCACGAGGCTCAGAGTCAGAGAACACTACTGATACCACTGTACCACAGCACTGGGCCTGACCTCACGAGGCAGAGTCAGAGAACACTACTGATACCACTGTACCACAGCACTGGGCCTGGCCTCACGAGGCTCACTGATACCAGGCTGGGCCAGAGGTCAGAGTCAGAGAACACTACTGATACCACTGTACCACAGCACTGGGCCTGACCTCACGAGGCTCAGAGTCAGAGAACACTACTGATACCACTGTACCACAGCACTGGGCCTGACCTCACGAGGCTCAGAGTCAGAGAACACTACTGATACCACTGTACCACAGCACTGGGCCTGACCTCACGAGGCTCAGAGAACACTACTGATACCACTGTACCACAGCACTGGGCCTGACCTCACGAGGCTCAGAGTCAGAGAACACTACTGATACCACTGTACCACAGCACTGGGCCTGGCCTCACGAGGCTCAGAGAACACTACTGATACCACTATACCACAGCAGTTCACAATGATCTAACCATCAGAGAGAGTTATTGATGATACTGATGGAAACAGCTCATTATCTGTAACCACGTGGAATTAATAGGTCAAAAATAAACATTCATCCATATTACGGCAAATTCCCAGATCAGGTTGGATTCTATCACTCCAGTGTGTGTCTGTGTGTGTGTGTGTCTGTGTGTGTGTGTGTGTACGTGTGTAATATGTGACATTTGGCAGCAAGGAAAATGTGAAGTGTTCATTAACATTAGAGCTGGGATCAGTGTACAGCTTCAGAGACAAAGAGAAGCACTCTCCCTCTTTCCTCTCTCTCCCTCCCCCCTCTCTCTCCCTCCTCCCTCCCTCCACTCTCTCTCCCTCTTTCCTCTCTCTCCCTCCTCCCTCTCTCCTCTCTCTCTCCCTCTTTCCTCTCTCTCCCCTCTCCCCCTCTCTCTCTCCTCTCTTCCTCTCTCTCCCCCCCCCCCTCCTCTCTCTCCCTCCTCCCTCCCTCCATCTCTTCAGACACAACCGTCCATGTCAAGTACTGCAATCAGCCAGACCTCATAATAACCAGATGGGAGGTGTGTGTGTGTGTGTGTGTGTGTGTGTCCATGCTGAGTGCTGTCTGATGACTGCTGGGAAGCCCAGAGAGCTGATGAAAGGATTAGCGTTGCTGATTACGAGACGAAGTCGAGACGACGGTGAGACAAAACGGACAAGACAAGCCATCGGTCCTAGCGTGAGATAAACACAACACACGACACGCATTCAAACAAACCATCACACACACACAGAAAACATCAGGTATCTCTGACACTCATTAAAACATAACATAAGGATTCAAGATAGTTCCATGATTACCTGCCACATAACAGCAGAGAATGTTTTTTGTCTAAAACCCTGGTGAAAGGGGCCAAGACACAAACCACACTGACACCTGAGACTGTTATCTCACTATTTCAGTCACGCTGGTATGAATGAGTCGGGAGACAGGCGCAGGAACGATTCAGACACCGTTGCCCGAGAGCACAACAAACTATACATACCTCAGCCTAGACATCAGTGCCACAGGTAACCTCCACAAGCTGTGAACGATCTGAGAGACAAGGCAAGAAGGGCCTTCTATTCCATCAAAAGGAAAATAAACTTCTACATACCAATTAGGATCTAGCTAAAAATACTTGAATCAGTTATATTGCCTTTCATGGTTGTGAGGTCTGGGGTCTGCTCAGCAACCAAGAATTCACCAAATGGGACAAACACCAAATTGAGACTCTGCATGCAGAATTCTGCAAAAATATCCTCTGTGTACAACGTAAAACACCAAATAATGCCTGCAGAGCACAAATAGAATGATACCCGCTAATTATCAAAATCCAGAAAAGAGCTGTTAAATTCTACAACAACCTAAAAGGAAGCGATTCCCAAACCTTCCATAACAAAGTCATCACCTACAGAGAGATGAACCTAGAGAAGAGTCCCCTAAGCAAGCTGGTCCTGGGGCTCTGTTCACAAACACAAACACACCCCACAGAGCAACAGGACAGCAACATAATTAGACCCAACCAAATCATGAGAAAACAAAAAGATAATTACTTGACACATTGAAAAGAATTAACAAAAAAACAGAGCAAACTAGAATGCTATTTGGCCCTAAACAAAGAGAACACAGTGGCAGAATACCTGACCACTGTGACTGACCCAAACTTAAGGAAAGCTTTGACTATGTACAGACTCAGTGAGCATAGCCTTGCTATTGAGAAAGGCCGCCGTAGGCAGACATGGCTCTCAAGAGAAGACAGGCTATGTGCACACTGCCCACAAAATGAGGTGGAAACTGAGCTGCACTTCCTAACCTCCTGCCCAATGTATGACCATATTAGAGACACATATTTCCCATAGATTACACAGACCAATTTTGATACACTCCCACATCTACTGGGTGAAATTCCACAGTGTTCCATCACAGCAGCAAGTGACCTGTTACCACAAGAAAAGGGCAACCAGTGAAGAACAAACACCATTGTAAATACAACCCATATTTATGTTGATTTATTTTCCTTTTTGTACTTGAACTATTTGCACATCGTTACAACACTGTATGTAGACACTGTATATAGACACTGTATATACACACTGTATATAGATACTGTATATACACACTGTATATAGACACTGTATATAGACACTGTATATAGACACTGTATATACACACTGTATATAGACACTGTATATAGACACTGTATATAGACACTGTATATAGACACTGTATATAGACACTGTATATAGACACTGTATATAGACACTGTATATAGACACTGTATATAGACACTGTATATAGACACTGTATATAGACACTGAATATACACACTGTATATAGACACTGTATATAGACACTGAATATACACACTGTATATAGACACTGTATATAGACACTGTATATAGACACTGTATATAGACACTGTATATAGACACTGTATATAGACACTGTATATAGACATATAGACACTGTATATAGACACTGTATATAGACACTGTATATAGACACTGTATATAGACACTGTATATAGACACTGTATATAGACACTGACACTGTATATATATAGACACTGTATATAGACACTGTATATAGACACTGTATATAGACACTGTATATAGACACTGTATAGACACTGTATATAGACACTGTATATAGACACTGTATATAGACACTGTATATAGACACTGTATATAGACACTGTATATAGACACTGTATATAGACATATAGACACTGTATATAGACACTGTATATAGACACTGTATATAGACACTGTATATAGACACTGTATATAGACACTGTATATAGACACTGTATATAGACACTGTATATAGACACTGTATATAGACACTGTATATAGACACTGTATATAGACACTGTATATATATATAGACAGACACTGTATATAGACACTGTATATAGACACTGTATATACACACTGTATATAGACACTGTATATAGACACTGTATATAGACACTGTATATAGACACTGTATATAGACACTGTATATAGACACTGTACTGTATATAGACACTGAATATACACACTGTATATAGACACTGTATATAGACACTGTATATAGACACTGTATATAGACACTGTATATAGACACTGAATATACACACTGTATATAGACACTGTATATAGACACTGAATATACACACTGTATATAGACACTGTATATAGACACTGTATATAGACACTGTATATAGACACTGTATATAGACACTGTATATAGACACTGTATATAGACACTGTATATAGACACTGTATATAGACACTGTATATAGACACTGTATATACACACTGTATATAGACACTGTATATAGACACTGTATATAGACACTGTATATAGACATATAGACACTGTATATAGACACTGTATATAGACACTGTATATAGACACTGTATATAGACACTGTATATAGACACTGTATATAGACACTGAATATACACACTGTATATAGACACTGTATATAGACACTGTATATAGACACTGAATATACACACTGTATATAGACACTGAATATACACACTGTATATAGACACTGAATATACACACTGTATATAGACACTGAATATACACACTGTATATAGACACTGAATATACACACTGTATATAGACACTGAATATACACACTGTATATAGACACTGTATATAGACATAATATGACATTTGAAATGTCGTTATTGTTTTGGAACTTGTGTGGGTGTAATGTTTACTGTTAATTTTTTATTGTTTATTTCACTTTTGTTTATTATCTACCTTATATAAACATTTGTTTCCCATGCCAATAAAGCCCTTAAATTGAATAGAGAGAGAGAGAGAGAGAGAGAGAGAGAGAGAGAGACAGACAGACAGAGAGAGAGAGAGAGAGAGAGAGAGAGAGAGAGAGAGAGAGAGAGAGAGAAAGCGAGGAAATAATGAACAAGGAAACATATCCTATAACTAGTCTAAAACACATGATTGAAACTCAATGATTCCTCCTCCTACACATTTAACATCACAGGAAATCAACCTGATCTTATTATGGAACATATTACAATGTGCACTTCATCCTAATGTCTTTCTAAGGGATTGATCATGATAGAGAATAGACAGTGTGTGTGTGTGTGTGTGTGTGTTCCTTTCAGTATCCTACCCTAGCCAGCGCCTCTTTGCCATGATTCCCCAAAAATATCCCCCTCATCACAATGTCCTTATTACAATGGTCCCGTTGCCATGGTCACACACACACACACACACACACACACACACACACACACACACACACACACACACACACACACACACACACACACACACACACACACACACACACACACACACACACGCACACAAGCGCACAGGCATACTTACTGGCAGTCTTTGTGGGTAGGTTTGTAGTAGTAGACAGGAACAAACGCCTCATATTTCTGCTTCATCAATTCGTTCCCATTCTCCGCCATGAACTGTAACACACACCCACCCACACACACAGAGAAAGAGAGAAGTTGAGAGAGACAGAACAGACGGGCGGATGAGTCATGATTGCATGTGTCATACATATCCCTATTAGCTAAACACAGACAATTCCTCCCAGCATTTGAGTGGATTGTTTTGAATGTGAAATATGCAGCACAACCATTCATTTTCTACAGGATAATGTCCTATTCTTCAGGATGGACGGGACACAAGCCTGTCTGAAATCATTTCATATTCATATCAGGTTCATCACGGAGTTATGACTCAGTCATACATGACTATGTGTAGTCATGGATTCAGACCTGGGTTCAAAAACTATATCAAATCTTTCAAGTACTTTGAGCGTCAGCTCTAGCCTGCCTGGAGTGACAGATGGGCGGGGTTTGCCATTTTGGGACGACTCTGTCGGTCTGTCAAGCCAGGCAAGCTCAATCAAGCACAGATGAAGCATTTGAAATGATTTAAAAATAGCAATGAACCCAGAGCCGATTGGATTTGAAGAAATGTACGTTAGCGAATATTGCGATTTGGGTCATTTTGGTGAGCAGCTCACCTTCACTTCCTGGTCTTCCCAGCGGGAGAGGCTGAGGGATTTGACCTTCATTCCGATGTTGGGAATATTCCTGTGGATCCCGGAACATTGAACACAGATGAACACTCCTAAGGAACAGGAGCCCCAACTAGGATCTGATGGAGGGATGGATGGAGGAAAGGAGGGCAAGAGAACGAGGAAGAACAGAGAACAGAGAGAGGTATGTGGTTTCATTGGGAGTTTGTGGTACTAGATCAAATGGAATACCTTTAGAAAAACCAACATTTCACATCGAAAAAACTTGGAATGCTTGCTTTGACCTTTGTCCTCTTGAGCAAGGAGCAGATTCTCTGTAAATATCCAATGATAAGGTGTATAGGACATACAACAACATACCACACTACAACTCAGTACAAAGTGCTGGACCACATACCTTCAGAGCAGATATGAAGGCAGTCAGGGAAGAGAAACCTTCCTTTTGATTTAACATTTGTACTGAATGTCTCCCATCTCCCTCGATTGGCTCATACCTGTGTTTACTTTAGCTTGACCACACCCATCTTATCTACCTGCCACAGCCTGGTGCAGGGCCAGCTACCAACCCACAGAGTGTGTGTGTGTCTTTAACCTACTCCACCGTTTTATCCCCTATGACAAAGTCAGCCTAGGCCAAAGAAACCCTGCGTTGGTCTACATTGCGGTAGACCTACAGGTCTGTTCTGTTGGAAGTGATCCGGTAGCCTACAGTAGTGTTAACCTACAGAATGTCTTACTGTTGTTCCCTTTCATATCCTACTTTCTTTCATTCTGATAATCACATGATGATGTCTGGAGAGCTGAGGAGGCCTGTTTCACATCTAGATGTGCCTGAATAACCAACACTCATTTCAGACTGCGGGGGAATCCATTTCAAAAAAGATTTGAATGCTACTTATAAATGCATGTTGTTGCCCCGTGTATTGGGACCTTTGGGTACTAAACTGGCCTATTCCCCATACATAAATGACATTTTGTAAGTGACTTCACGAGTGACTTGGCAGATGCCAATATTAACGTGTGAGTGTAGTCAGTGCATGTCTTGTCCAGGGACTACTGCAGAATCCAGCATCTGCCCAGCATTCTTCTGTCCTCATGCCATCAAACTGCCAAATAACTAACACAATGGCTACACAGACTATCTATGTTGTCCTTTGTTCTTATTTTTGTACTGTCTCTAAGCACCCTCACAGAGCCCTACACACTACACACACTGATGCTCCAACACACACACAACCTTTACTAAGGACATGTCACTGACTTTGAGTTAAGCCAGAGTTTCTATGTATGTGGATGACTCAACACTACACACGTCAGCTACTACAGTGACTGAAATGACTGCAACACTCAACACTACACACGTCAGCTACAACAGTGACTGAAATGACTGCAACACTCAACACTACACACGTCAGCTACTACAGTGACTGAAATGACTGCAACACTCAACACTACACACGTCAGCGACTGAAATGACTGCAACACTCAACACTACACACGTCAGCTACAACAGTGACTGAAATGACTGCAACACTCAACACTACACACGTCAGCTACTACAGTGACTGAAATGACTGCAACGCTCAACACTATACACGTCAGCTACTACAGTGACTGAAATGACTGCAACACTCAACACTACACACGTCAGCTACTACAGCGACTGAAATGACTGCAACACTCAACACTACACACGTCAGCTACTACAGCGACTGAAATGACTGCAACACTCAACACTACACACGTCAGCTACTACAGCGACTGAAATGACTGCAACACTCAACACTACACACATCAGCTACTACAGCGACTGAAATGACTGCAACACTCAACACTACACACGTCAGCTACTACAGCGACTGAAATGACTGCAACACTCAACACTACACACGTCAGCTACTACAGCGACTGAAATGACTGCAACACTCAACACTACACACGTCAGCTACTACAGCGACTGAAATGACTGCAACACTCAACAAAGAGCTGCAGTTGGTTTCAGAATCGGTGGCAGGGAATAAGTTATTCCTAAATATTTAAACTAAAAGCATTGTATTGGGACCAAACACTCACTAAACCCTAAACCTCAACTAAATCTTGTAATAAATCATGTGGAAACTGAGCAGGTTGAGATGACTAAACTGCTTGGAGTAACACTAGATTGTAAACTTTCATGGTCAAAACATATTGATGCAGTAGTAGTTAAGATGGGGAGAAGTCTGTCTATAATAAAGCGAAGCTCTGCCTTCTTAACAACACTATCAACAAGGCAGGTCCTACAGGCCCTAGTTTCTACCTTCTTAACAACACTATCAACAAGGCAGGTCCTACAGGCCCTAGTTTCTACCTTCTTAACAACACTATCAACAAGGCAGGTCCTACAGGCCCTAGTTTTGTCGCACCTGGACTACTGTTCAGTTGTGTGGTCAAATTGTAATTGGCTCAGAACAGGGCAGCACGGCTGGCCCTTGGATGTACACAGAGCAGAGGTCAAGCGATTATGATTTTTCAATGCCAATACCTATTATTGGAGGACCCAAAAAAAAGACGATACCGATTAATCGGCCGATTTATATATATATGTTTGTAATAATGACAATTACAACAATACTGAATGAACCCTTTTATTTTAACTTAATATAATACATCAATACAATCAATTTAGTCTCAAATAAATAATGAAACATGTTCAATTCGGTTTAAATAATGCAAAAACAAAGTGTTGGAGAAGAGAGTAAAAGTGCAATATGTGCCATGTAAAAGCTAAGGTTTCAGTTCCTTGCTCAGAACATGAGAACATATGAAAGTTGGTGGTTCCTTTTAACACGAATCTTCAATATTCCCCGGTAAGAAATTTTAGGTTGTAGTTATTATAGGAATTATAGGACTATTTCCCTCTATACCATTTGTATTCCATATACCTTTGACTATTGGATGTTCTTATAGGCACTATAGTATTGCCAGCCTAATCTCAGGAGATGATAGGCTTGAAGTCATAAACAGCTCAATGCTTGAAGCATTGCGAAGAGCTGCTGGCAAAACGCATGAAAGTGCTGTTTGAATGAATGCTTACGAGCCTGCTGCTGCCTACCACCACTCAGTCAGACTGCTCTATCAAATCATAGACTTAATTATAACATAACACACAGAAATACGAGCCTTAGGTCATTAGTATGGTAAAATCCGTAAACTATCATTCCGAAAACAAAATGTTTATTATTTCAGTGAAATACGGAACCGTTCCGTATTTTATCTAACGGATGGCATCCCTAAGTCTAAATATTGCTGTTACATTGTACAACCTTCAATGTTATGTCATAATTATGTACAATTCTGGCAAATTAATTACGTTCTTTGTTAGTAAGAAATGGTCTTCACACGGTTAGCAACGAGCCAGGTGGGCCAAACTGCTGCATATACCCTGACTCTGCTTGCACAGAATGCAAGAGAAGTGACACAATTTCCCTAGTTATAAGAAATTCATGTTAGCAGGAAATATTAACTAAATATGCAGGTTTAAAATATATACTTGTGTATTGATTTTAAAGAAAGGCATTGATGTTAATGGTTAGGTACACATTGGTGCAACGACAGTGCTTTTTTCACGAATGCGCTTGTTAAATCATCACCCGTTTGTTGAAGTAGGCTGTGATTCAATGATAAATTAACAGGCACCGCATCAATTATATGCAACACAGGACAAGCTAGATAAACTAGTAATATCATCAACCATGTGTAGTTAACTAGTGATTATGTGAAGATTGATTGTTTTTTTATAAGATAAGTTTAATGCTAGCTAGCACCTTACCGTGGCTACTTGCTGCACTCGCATAACAGGTGGTCAGCCTGCCACTCAGTCTCCTCGTGGAGTGCAATGTAATCAGCCATAAATCCAAAAATGCCGATTTACGATTGTTATGAAAACATTGAAATCGGCCCCAATTAATCGGCCATTCCGATGAATCGGTCGACCTCTAACACAGAGAGCTAATATTAATAATATGCATGTCAATCTCTCCTGGCTGAAAATGGGGGAGAGATTGACTTCATCACTACTTGTATTTATGAGAGGTATTGACAAGCTGAATGTACCGAGCTGTCTGTTTAAACTACTGGCACACAGCTCGGACACCCATGCATACCCCACAAGACATGCCACCAGAGGTCTCTTCACAGTCCCCAAGTTCAGAACAGACAATGGGAGGCACACAGTACTACATAGAGTCATGACTACATGGAACTCTATTCCACATCAGGTAACTGATGCGAGCAGTAAAATGTGATTTTAAAAAACAGATGAAAAAGAATCCACCTTATGGAACAGCGACTGTGAAGCAACAGAAACATTAGCACAGACACATGCGCACACACACACACACACGATAACACACACACACACACACACGATAACATACACACTATACATACACATTGAAATGAAGATATGTGGTAGTGGTGGAGTAGGGGCCCGAGGACACACAGTGTGTTGTGAAATCTGTGAATATATTGTAATGTTTTTAAAATGGCATAAATTGCCTTCATTTTGCCGGACCCCAGGAAGAGTAACTGCTGCTTGGTCAGCAGCTAATGGGGATCCACAATAAATACAAATACACTCCCTCCATCATTTACTCATACACACATAACATATACACACATTTATAGACTACACACACCCACTCGGATACAATCATTACATACGCTGCTGCTATTCTGTTAATCATATATCCTGATGCCTAGTCACCTTACCCCTATACATATCTAACTCTATAGATCCAGTATCCCTGTACATTATAATATGGTACTGACCCTGTATATAGTATGTTTACCCCTATACATATCTACCTCTATAGATCCAGTATCCCTGTACATTATAATATGGTACTGACCCTGTATATAGTATGTTTACCCCTATACATATCTACCTCTATAGATCCAGTATCCCTGTACATTATAATATGGTACTGACCCTGTATATAGTATGTTTACCCCTATGTACTGACTCTGGATATAGTATTCTTACCGCTATACGTATCTTTTCATACATTTCTTGCCTCCCTGCCTTTGACAAAGTGGGCACTGCTTATCACAGATAGGCATCAGCGATCACCTAAAAAGCCCATAATTATGCCATTGGTTGGAATATGTCATTGTTTTTGGGCAGAATTATGTGAGGTCTTATGTGTTGTTGGAGGTGGGTCTTGGTCAGTTTAGCTCAGAAAAGCCACCCTCGCTAATCGCCATGCATAGGCGGCCACCTAATCCTGCCTAATGAGCGGGCCGGTGTTGTGCCGAAAATCTCCCCCCTAGCGTCTTCCTAGTTGAGTTTTCTGCTTTTCACTCCATTGTTAGTTTAGCCTACGTTTCACTGATCTTAGTAGCAGAAAGCATTTTTGTCTGCAGTTTTCGGGTTTGGCTATTTGTGTCAAGTGTCTGTGGCGGTTCTAGCTTGTATGGCGCCCTGGGAGACCTCCTCGTTCAGCGCGCGCTCGCACCCCGGGGCGGCAAGACTCCGCTCTACTCCCTCCTCTATGTTTAATATAACACACATATATGAATTATTCGTTTCGGTTGCCTACGTGAAGTTTGTTCTATAGAAGTATTTGACTCTGATGTGTGCCACCGAAAGTATTTGACTCTAACCACAACATTAAGGAAAATAGAAGGGGGGGGGGGGTTCTGGCAGGGGGGAGATTTTCGGCACAACACCTGTTCAGCTCCTAACATTAACCCCTAACAAATAGAGCTAGCTAACATTAGCCACAACAAATTGGAATTCGTAACATGTCATACGTTTAGAAATTAGTCAAATATTGTACGAATTGCATTTCAGAACATATTGTACGAATTGCAATGCGTAACATACCATACGAAATGGAGACGGACATCCACAAATGCATACGAAACATAACATATCATACTAAATGGTGTTTCGGATTTAAGTACAGAATAATACGAAATGCTCTGAGACCACGTTGCAGACGGAAGCCCACAGAAATACATACTTTTGGAAACAATGTCCTTACATTTCTGAACCAATGTGTCGTGTAAAGGCCAGATTCTGGTTCACCGTTAGGTTACAAATGAAAAGTCGCTTTAAAATGCAAGTAGGCCTATTCTGCTCCTAACATTCCCAGAGCAACTCAAATAGACCTAAAATAGGCTAAAGGTATTTTTCTACCTATACATGTCAGGACCTGTTGCATGCCAACTCCCACCCTCTCTCATCTAGAACGTCTAGGCTAGAAGGTTCTTTGCAGCAAAGTTATAACATCAGCATCACATTTCAACTTACCAGGCGCACCACAGTCTGCGCACGCGTCGTTCCCTGGCTTTTGAATGATCTCTTTCAAGAGACGAGAAACTCTCTCGTTCCCAGGCATTTCAAAATCCTTTAAATCAGTCCTGAACCGAGAAGACAACCGAAAAATCACAGCATAAAAGTGTGTCTTCGGGTGGGTCCTCGGCTCCCTACACACGCAGGCGGTAGCCTAGACACGAGAGGATGAGGTATGCCAGACTCAACTGAAAGAAGAAGAAAAATAAACTTCCACTCAAAATCGATTCTTCCGTTCGGTCCATTCAGTGAAACACTTGCATGGTTCTCACCGCCCAACCTGAGTTTTGTGCGAACTCCCTGTCCTTGTTAAAAAAAGGATTTGTCACAACTTGTTGTTGGTTGAGCTTCTCTCTCCGACACCTTTCAGGGAGGGTGTGTGTGAGGGGAGGGAGCCAGACCTACACTCGGAAGTGAACTGCTGGTTTTGTTCAGACTTGCTGTTCCGCATAATTGTAGGGTGCTCAATCAGATAACAAAATTACTGTTCTCTAACGGTTGTAGTACCATATTCCACCGCTAGATGGTAGCAGTCCACCAGCAAGGAGAAGTCAGCGCGTAGCTCTGTAGCGCTCCAAGGAAACCAAAAAATGTTGAGTGTGTGTGGATGTGTTGCCCTTTTAAGTCGCTGTTTCGTATTGAGTGTAGGCTATTGCAGGACCTTGTACTCTCTATTGCTCCTCTGACCTGTCCTTGCACCCTATCGATCGAAAAGTGTGGTCAGAAGGTGTGTGTGTGTGTGTGTGTGTGTGTGGGGTGGGGGGAGGCTCTCCATGGTGCTGAATCAAGCGTGATGGAATCCCAGGACACAGTGTTGGAGAAGCTACTCTGAAAATAAAATTTACCAAGCTACAAAATAGGCTACTTCCCACTGGAAAAAGTTAAGATTCACTAAATCTACCCTTAATAAGAAAAATATGACATACTTATCTTAAGTTACTTTGAAAAAGTAGTTTACATCCAAACTACTTCTTGAAAAATTGTCATATCTAAATCTGAAACGTCATAGACTACAAATTGCAAGAACAAATCCCTCTGGGGTCAAATGTTCCCATAGTCTATTAAACACAAAAACTGTTCTTAGGCAGGTCTTATGCTGAAACATAAACAACATTATTCTCTACCTCACACATATTTCATTTTTGCCCCTCTGGGGTTTGTGGTATATGGCCAATATCTGCCTTGTGTCGTGGGTAAGAACAGCCCTTAGCAGTGGTATATTGCTTAATTAACTACTGAAAACACTACTTAGATTTGAATTTAGTTCAACTACCACCAAGCTATTACCAAATGTAGTTACTAGTTGAACAACAAGTAGTTGGCTCACATAGCCATCTTCCCCACCAATCCCAATGTATGTTCAAGCACAACTGTATGTGAGGGACAGTCATAATATTGGGTATATTATAAGACGTATAAAATACATTCTATTAGACATGGTTATGTTGGCCGACAACCTTATGCCTTCATTGGTATTGAAAGTAAATAATTAAATCTAGCCTCTTGCTTTTGTTCAATCTGCCCCATGCGCCAAAGCACATTACAGCACAATACGCTCGAAAGTTGTTTTGTTGTGTCTATACAGAGCCCCTGGAGTAACTAATGGTTATTTTAAGTGCCGAGGTGAAAAGAATGTATTTGTTGTGCAACATTTGTTATCGTTGAGCAGGAGGCGTCGTGGCAATAAGTGAGACAAATGGGTTTTATTTCACGGCTAGATGAGCAAACCGGGCTTGACGTGGCTTTGTTCTGCCACACCGGATTTCCACGGTGACAGCAAACGCTAATGTTCACCACGGCCCGTTACCGAAAGCTCATTTGTGAGAAACGGGACTGAGTATAGGCTAGCGTTTTATCTTCGAGCCGCTGCCGCACTCTGGAATGTAGAATGGAATTTACATTTTAGATTCAGACACTTTTGTTGTGTGTATGTACTGACATGTGACCTACTTGTTGTGTGTATGTACTGACATGTGACCTACTTGTTGTGTGTATGTACTGACATGTGACCTACTTGTTGTGTGTATGTACTGACATGTGACCTACTTGTTGTGTGTATGTACTGACATGTGACCTACTTGTTGTGTGTATGTACTGACATGTGACCTACTTGTTGTGTGTATGTACTGACATGTGACCTACTTGTTGTGTGTATGTACTGACATGTGACCTACTTGTTGTGTGTATGTACTGACATGTGACCTACTTGTTGTGTGTATGTACTGACATGTGACCTACTTGTTGTGTGTATGTACTGACATGTGACCTACTTGTTGTGTGTATGTACTGACATGTGACCTACTTGTTGTGTGTATGTACTGACATGTGACCTACTTGTTGTGTGTATGTACTGACATGTGACCTACTTGTTGTGTGTATGTACTGACATGTGACCTACTTGTTGTGTGTATGTACTGACATGTGACCTACTGGTTGTGTGTATGTACTGACATGTGACCTACTGGTTGTGTGTATGTACTGACATGTGACCTACTGGTTGTGTGTATGTACTGACATGTGACCTACTTGTTGACATGTGTATGTACTGACATGTGACCTACTGGTTGTGTGTATGTACTGACATGTGACCTACTGGTTGTGTGTATGTACTGACATGTGACCTACTGGTTGTGTGTATGTACTGACATGTGACCTACTTGTTGTGTGTATGTACTGACATGTGACCCTGACATGTGACCTTGTTGTGTGTATGTACTGACATGTGACCTACTGGTGTGTGTGTATGTACTGACATGTGACCTACTTGTTGTGTGTATGTACTGACATGTGACCTACTGGTTGTGTGTATGTACTGACATGTGACCTACTGGTTGTGTGTATGTACTGACATGTGACCTACTGGTTGTGTGTATGTACTGACATGTGACCTACTTGGTTGTGTGTATGTACTGACATGTGACCTAC
>NW_024609734.1:365000-369534 GCF_018296145.1 Oncorhynchus tshawytscha
TCTTTCTCTCTGTCAATTCAATTCAATTCAATTCAAGGGCTTTATTGGCATGGGAAACATGTGTTAACATTGCCAAAGCAAGTGAGGTAGACAACATACAAAGTGAATATATAAAGTGAAAAACAACAAAAATTAACAGTAAACATTACACATACAGAAGTTTCAAAACAGTAAAGACATTACAAATGTCATATTATATATATATACAGTGTTTTAACAATGTACAAATGGTTAAAGGACACAAGATAAAATAAATAAGCATAAATATGGGTGTATTTACAATGGTGTTTGTTCTTCACTGGTTGCCCTTTTCTCGTGGCAACAGGTCACAAATCTTGCTGCTGTGATGTCACACTGTGGAATTTCACCCAGTAGATATGGGAGTTTTTCAAAATTGGATTTGTTTTCGAATTCTTTGTGGATCTGTGTAATCTGAGGGAAATATGTCTCTCTAATATGGTCATACATTGGGCAGGAGGTTAGGAAGTGCAGCTCAGTTTCCACCTCATTTTGTGGGCAGTGAGCACATAGCCTGTCTTCTCTTGAGAGCCATGTCTGCCTACGGCGGCCTTTCTCAATAGCAAGGCTATGCTCACTGAGTCTGTACATAGTCAAGGCTTTCCTTAATTTTGGGTCAGTCACAGTGGTCAGGTATTCTGCCGCTGTGTACTCTCTGTGTAGGGCCAAATAGCATTCTAGTTTGCTCTGTTTTTTTGTTAATTCTTTCCAATGTGTTAAGTAGTTATCTTTTTGTTTTCTCATGATTTGGTTGGGTCTAATTGTGCTCCTGGGGCTCTGTAGTGTGTGTTTGTGTTTGTGAACAGAGCCCCAGGACCAGCTTGCTTAGGGGACTCTTCTCCAGGTTCATCTCTCTGTAGGTGATGGCTTTGTTATGGAAGGTTTGTGAATCGCTTCCTTTTAGGTGGTTGTAGAATTTAACAGCTCTTTTCTGGATTTTGATAATTAGTGGGTATCGGCCTAATTCTGCTCTGCATGCATTATTTGGTGTTCTACGTTGTACACGGAGGATATTTTTGCAGAATTCTGCGTGCAGAGTCTCAATTTGGTGTTTGTCCCATTTTGTGAAGTCTTGGTTGGTGAGCGGACCCCAGACCTCACAACCATAAAGGGCAATGGGCTCTATGACTGATTCAAGTATTTTTAGCCAAATCCTAATTGGTATGTTGAAATTTATGTTTCTTTTGATGGCATAGAATGTCCTTCTTGCCTTGTCTCTCAGATCGTTCACAGCTTTGTGGAAGTTACCTGTGGTGCTGATGTTTAGGCCAAGGTATGTATAGTTTTTTGTGTGCTCTAGGGCAACAGTGTCAAGATGGAATTTGTATTTGTGGTCCTGGTGACTGGACCTTTTTTGGAACACCATTATTTTGGTCTTACTGAGATTTACTGTCAGGGCCCAGGTCTGACAGAATCTGTGCATAAGATCTAGGTGCTGCTGTAGGCCCTCCTTGGTTGGTGACAGAAGCACCAGATCATCAGCAAACAGCAGACATTTGACTTCGGATTCTAGCAGGGGGAGGCCGGGTGCTGCAGACTCTTCTAGTGCCCGCGCCAATTCGTTGATATATATGTTGAAGAGGGTGGGGCTTAAGCTGCATCCCTGTCTAACCCCACGGCCCTGTGTGAAGAAATGTGTGTGTCTTTTGCCAATTTTAACCGCACACTTGTTGTTTGTGTACATGGATTTTATAATGTCGTATGTTTTACCCCCAACACCACTTTCCATCAGTTTGTATAGCAGACCCTCATGCCAGATTGAGTCGAAGGCTTTTTTGAAATCAACAAAGCATGAGAAGACTTTGCCTTTGTTTTGGTTTGTTTGGTTGTCAATTAGGGTGTGCAGGGTGAATACATGGTCTGTTGTACGGTAATTTGGTAAAAAGCCAATTTGACATTTGCTCAGTACATTGTTTTCATTGAGGAAATGTACGAGTCTGCTGTTAATAATAATGCAGAGGATTTTCCCAAGGTTACTGTTGACACAGTTATTGGGGTCAAATTTGTCTCCACTTTTGTGGATTGGGGTGATCAGTCCTTGGTTCCAAATATTGGGGAAGATGCCAGAGCTAAGTATGATGTTAAAGAGTTTTAGTATAGCCAATTGGAATTTGTTGTCTGTATATTTGATCATTTCATTGAGGATACCATCAACACCACAGGCCTTTTTGGGTTGGAGGGTTTTTATTTTGTCCTGTAACTCATTCAATGTAATTGGAGAATCCAGTGGGTTTTGGTAGTCTTTAATAGTTGATTCTAAGATCTGTATTTGATCATGTATATGTTTTTGCTCTTTATTCTTCATTATAGAGCCAAAAAGATTGGAGAAGTGGTTTACCCATACATCTCCATTTTGGATAGATAATTCTTTGTGTTGTTGTTTGTTTAGTGTTTTCCAATTTTCCCAGAAGTAGTTAGAGTCTATGGATTCTTCGATTGCATTGAGCTGATTTCTGACATGCTGTTCCTTCTTTTTCCGTAGTGTATTTCTGTATTGTTTTAGTGATTCACCATAGTGAAGGCGTAGACTCAGGTTTTCTGGGTCTCTATGTTTTTGGTTGGACAGGTTTCTCAATTTCTTTCTTAGATTTTTGCATTCTTCATCAAACCATTTGTCATTATTGTTAATTTTCTTCGGTTTTCTATTTGAGATTTTTAGATTTGATAGGGAAGCTGAGAGGTCAAATATACTGTTAAGATTTCTACTGCCAAGTTTACACCTTCACTATTACAGTGGAACGTTTTACCCAGGAAATTGTCTAAAAGGGATTGAATTTGTTGTTGCCTAATTGTTTTTTGGTAGGTTTCCAAACTGCATTCCTTCCATCTATAGCATTTCTTAATGTTACTCAGTTCCTTTGGCTTTGATGCCTCATGATTGAGTATTGCTCTGTTTAAGTAGACTGTGATTTTGCTGTGGTCTGATAGGGGTGTCAGTGGGCTGACTGTGAACGCTCTGAGAGACTCTGAGTTGAGGTCAGTGATAAAGTAGTCTACAGTACTACTGCCAAGAGATGAGCTATAGGTGTACCTACCATAGGAGTCCCCTCGAAGCCTACCGTTGACTATGTACATACCCAGCGTGCGACAGAGCTGCAGGAGTTGTGACCCGTTTTTGTTGGTTATGTTGTCATAGTTGTGCCTAGGGGGGCATATGAGGGAGGGAATGCTGTCACCTCCAGGCAGGTGTTTGTCCCCCTGTGTGCTGAGGGTGTCAGGTTCTTGTCCGGTTCTGGCATTTAGGTCGCCACAGACTAGTACATGTCCCTGGGCCTGGAAATGATTGATTTCCCCCTCCAGGAAGGAGAAGCTGTCTTCATTAAAATATGGGGATTCTAGTGGGGGATATAGGTAGCACACAGGAGGACATTTTTCTCTGTTAGGATAATTTCTTTTTGAATTTCTAGCCAAATGTAGAATGTTCCTGTTTTGATTAATTTAATGGAGTGAGTTAGGTCTGCTCTATACCAAATTAGCATACCCCCTGAGTCCCTTCCCTGTTTCACACCTGGTAGTTTGGTGGATGGGACTACCAGCTCTCTGTAACCTAGAGGGCAACCAGTGGGTCCATCTCCTCTATACCAGGTTTCTTGCAGGATGACAATGTCTGTATTACCGATTTCTTTGGTGAAGTCCGGGTTTCTGCTCTTTAGGCCAAAGGCAGATGACCTCAGGCCTTGGATATTCCAGGATAATATAGTGAAGGCTTTTTGTTCCATAGAGTGTCCAATGTTGTTGGTCGTGGTTTGGCCTCAGGCCAGTAAGTGTGAGCAGAGCCTGCTGAGCATCTGGTACATGCCATTGGCTTGGGCAAGTGTGAGAGTGGGGGTTGGGACTGTTTGCCCGCTCACTACCTGGGCGTATGTGTGGCTTCCATGTTGAGGCCCTCTTTGCGGGGGTGGGGTGCATGGGGTGGGCAGGAGTGGCATAGGTCTGATCTGAGGGGGCCTAAATGGAGTGTGGGCATGGTTGACGTGGGGGTGTGTTGATTGGTTGGGGTGGGGGTGTGGATGTGTCTGGGTGTACTGTGGTCTGGATGTAATTCCTCTTGGTGTGGGTCCTCTATGTGTAGGTCCAGGGGGGGGTCCTGCAGATCTGGGAGGGTGTCTCGCTGGTCTGGGTGGTCTGGGTGGGGTGTCTATTGATCTGTTGCTCCTGTGTGAAGTGTTGGGGATACGTTTGAGAGCGATGTCCTTTAGAGTTCGGGCAAAGGTGGGCACTGCTGCCTTGTAGAGGTGGACCTGGTCATAGAGGCTGTTCAAGTCCAGGGTGGAGTGGTGGGCCAGGAAAACGAGAGAGAGAGAGAGAGAGAGAGAGAGAGAGACAGATAGAGAGAGAGAGAGAGAGAGAGAGAGAGAGAGAGAGAGAAAGAGAGAGAGAGAGAGAGACAGAGAGACAGAGAGAGAGAGAGAGAGAGAGAGAGAGAGAGAGAGAGAGAGAAAGAGAGAGAGAGAGAGAGAGAAAGAGAGAGAGAGAGAGAGAGAGAGTGAGAGAGAGAAAGAGAGAGAGCTAGAGA